>NC_142944.1:38829864-38834864 GCF_046866305.1 Octopus bimaculoides | reverse complement strand
TTAATTCCACCGAGGACGACTTTGTATTTCAACCGTTCGAGATCGATAAATTAAGTACCAGTTGCATACTGAGGTCGATGATATCGACTATTCCCTTCTCTCAAAAGTTCAGGCTTTGTACCTCCAGTTTGAAATGATTATCATTATTATTATTATTATTATTATTATTATTATTATTATTATTATTCAGTAGTTTTATTTTTATAACGTGCTTTCACTTCACTACCGAGCGCAGCTCTGTGCGCCTTGGGTATGTGCTGTGGTTTGCTGTGGTGCTCTTATGTTTACTGTATTGAAAGTGTTTTGCGTAGAATGTGTGCAGTACCCAGTAGTGCAATTTTCTGTATGTTATATATATTTGTAAGTCCTGCTATTTTTGTTATGTATTTGTCTGAATATTTTTTTATTATACCTACTATGATAGGAATTGTTTCTGTTTTTAGATTCCACATTCGAGTTATCTCTATTTCCAGGTCTTTGTAGTTTGAAAGTTTTTCCATTTCTTTTAGAGAAACGTTGTCATCTGCTGGTATTGATACATCAATTAGAAAGCATTTTTTTTCTTCATGATCTTAAAAAAAAAAAAAAAAAAAATGCTTTCTAATTGATGTATCAATATTATTATTATTATTATTATTATTATTATTATTATTATTATTATTATTATTATTATTATTATTATTATTATTATTATTATTATTATTATTATTATTATTATTATTATTATCATTATTATTATTATTATCATTATTATTATTATTATTATTATTATTATTATTATTATTATTATTATTTTTGTTTGTGGTTGTTGTTATTATTACTTTCAGTTTTAGTAGTTCTTGTGTGCCAATATTATTCCGCATCATACTAGGATGATGATGATGATGGTGATGATGATGATGATGATGATGATAATGGTGGTGGTAGTGATGGTGATGGTGGTGGTAGTGGTGGTGGTGGTGATGGTGTGATGTGGATAATGGCGATGATGGTGATGGTGATGATGGTGGCAGTCATTTTTATTAATTACTTTAAACTTTCCTTTAGGAATAACACATCATACATTGTGATGATGTTCCCACATTCATGTCCTCGCATAGCAACATCATTCAAAGGAATACTATCCACAATTGGAAAGTGAACCCTGTTAACATGTGTGCATTTCACTTGGTGCATTCATATAATGCTCAACAACAATTATGATAATTATCTTAATTTTTATTGCTGTCCTTTTCTTGTTGTTGTTGTTGTTGTTGTTGTTCTTTTTCTTTTTCTTCTTTTTCTTTTTATTCTTCTTTTTCTTTTTCTTCTTCTTTTTCTTCTTCCTACCGTTGTTGTTGATGTTGATGTATTTGGTGTTGTTCTTTTAAATTATAGAGTTCCTCACTAAATATTTGGTTTACTCCTAATAGCGGATCAAAAGTACAATCTACTTGGGTCCAAAAACTTATTGCGATGTTGGAAAATGTTTCTTAATTTTGAATACCAAAATTTATTGAAAAGATGGAGACTTCAAAAAGTTCCTTATACCACCAGAAAAAATCTGTCCACAATTCTTAGACTTTTACCATTCACTCTTTGTTTTCCCGTAATTTCCATCACCTTTAGTGGTAATATTGAATTTTATTACCATAGTACGTAGGTACATACATACGTAAATATATTATATATGTATGTATATGTATGTACGTACGTACGTATGTATGTATACAGGCATACCTCACCCTACGTGGTTAATTGGTTCCAGGAGACACGACTTAAGTCTCTAGGCTAGGCTAGGCCGAATTTACTTGTTTCTAGGCGAAACCGATATTAACCATTCCCGATTCTGTACTTTATTTATGAATGCATTTTCAATAACACATGGTTAATAAAATCCTGTTTTATTTTTTCAAACAAATAATTTTTATTTTTTAACATAGTAAAACAAAAATAGTCTAAATTTACGAATGCAATTTGGCGGTGTTTATCGTACATCGTGGACGCTTTATTTATGAATGCAGTTTGCAATAAGACATGGTAAAATAAATGCCTCTTTTAAGCTTAAAAAACAAGCTCAGTAATTATTAATATTTTGCAATAGTAAAAAAAAAAACTAAATTATTTAAAATTTACCAATACGTACATACAATTTGGTGGTTTACATCGCAGATGTAGATGACTGCGGATCGTCAACACCAACAGCTGACTCTGGCTGATCTTGTGCGATGTGCTTAAAAAAACCAGTTGAGAGTTCCTTGAACTGTCTTCTTCTTTCCTCAAGAATTACATTATAAGGAGCAAAAGTTTCGTGACCCCATAATCTTGGAAAAGCGTTGAGCATTTGGACCCAAATCTCCAAACATAGAAAGACCTTTTTTGATATATGCAAATGCTTGTTGCATTTTTATTAATGGTAAAGTGATGTGGCTCAGGTTCGACTTCTTCTTCTTTATTTTCCTGCTCATGAATCTCTATCAAATCCTTGTTCATCAGGGGCTGCTTGTCTTTTTCAAATAAATCTGTAAAATCATCCTCCTCCAAATCCATTTCTAGTTAAGGAACTAGAAATCCCCAAAGTTTTGTTGATGGCAACATTATCAAACCCCTTAAAATCATTCATGAATTGCAGGCATAGCTTCTTCCATACATCATTCATAGCTGTGCTCTGTACACCATTCCATCCCACTGCTATGTTCTGTACAGTCTTGTAGATACCGTATCTCTTCCAAAAGTCACGAAGTGTGATGGACTCATCAAGATCAGTTGCAGCTATTGCTTGCCGCAGCATATGCTTCATATAAACGCTTGAAGAAGATAGCAATTATTCCCTGATCCATTGACTGCAGAAGGGACGTGCAGGAGGGAGGTGTACGATGGTACCGTTGGGGTTAAAATCTACGATGTTTTGCGGGTGACCAGGAACATTATCTAAAAGAAGTAAAACCTTAAAAGGAATCCCCTTCTCCTTCCAGTACTTCTCTGCTGCTGGGACAAAATGATTGAAGACCCAAACTTCAAGAACAACAACAATAATCCATGCTTTTGAATTAGCCATCCATATAACAGGGAGAAATGCCTTGAGTATGTTTTTCAGGACATGGTGGTTGTGTGCATGATACACAAGTAATGGCTTTAACTTAAAATCTACTGCACAATTACCTCCCAACAGAATGATCACACATTCTTTTGAGACCTTGTAACCTGGAATAGTTTTCTCCTCCTTGGCACTTCAATGAACGGTTTGGCAATTTTTTCCATTACAATCCAGTTTCATCTACGTTAAAAATCTGTTCGGGAAGAAACCCGTTTTCTTCGATGATTTTCTTTAATGCATTAGGAAATTACACTGCTACTTGTTCGTCAGCTGATGCACTTTCACCTTGCTTCTTAATGAACCATCCTTGACCTGCTTTGAACTCTACATCTTTCTCACCTGGATATTTTTCCTTCAGGTCCTCAAAGACAACGCTTTCTCTTGAATGATTTCTAGACTAATTGTAAGCACACTCACAATTCAACCTAACAATCCAAAGAGAAAGAAGTCTTTCCATTTCTTCAAAGATTTTGCCTCTTTTCTTATTGATGACAGTGTTCTTCATCCCTGGGGCTTCAGATTTGATATGTGCTAAACTTTTGTCCTTATTATGTACAATTGTCGATACAGTTGTCCGACTCAACCGAAAAGATCGTGCAATTGCTAACACTTTTCACCTTTTTCATGGCGCTTTATCATAGCCAGTTTATCTACTAGCGTTATAGCATGAAAGTAAAAATTAAAAATAAATTCACAAATGAATATGAATGAGAAAGTAGCCGATAAACAGACGTAAATAAATCTGAATTCAAAACAATCGCGGGAATCTCAAATGACAACACCTAATGGTAGATATTGGAACTACAGTGCAATATGAGCTCCGAAAGACCAATAAATAAAATAATACAGCTGATTTCATGATTTCGTTCACTAAGCTACACTACTTTATGGTGTGTATCTTAACATTTACTGTACGTATTTTAATATGATTTTATATGCTTTTATTCTTATTTATTGTACAGTAACATGATTTTATGTGCTTTTAACGGTTTTCTAGTGATTTTATGATTCCAATATTTCTGGCAGACAGACACAAAGTTGAGTAAAATGACTTAACTTGATTTTTATTTTTCCATCATTATAATTTTTGAAAACTGACGTAAAATCGAAAACGACTTAAATCGAAACGAGTCAAGTCGAGGTATGTGTCTGTATGGAGAGTGTGATTAAAAATTCCTGGCCCAGTATAAAGGAATAAGGTAAAATTTTCAATAAGTATGCACACACACACACACACATATATATATATATATATATATATATATATATATATAGGCGCTGGTATGGCTGTGTGGCAAGAAGCTTACTTCCCAATCACATCGTTCCGGGTTCATTCCCACTGTGTGGTACCTTGGGCAAGTGTCTTCTACTATAACCTCGGGCTGACCAAAGCCTGGTGAGTGGATTTGGTTGACCGAAACTGAAAGAAGCCCGTCGTATATATCTCTGTGTGTGTGAATGTGTGTGTGTGTGTATGTGCGTCCATGTGTGTGCGTGTGCGTGTGCGTGCGTGTGTGTGCGCGCGCATATAATTACACACATATGTAGACGCACTCAGACATATTCTTTTGACCAAGTTTCTTTGTCTCGCCACTCGAGTTTCTTACCACTGTGTCCTCGCCTTAAATTGCAGTGATGTGAATCTCGAAACAAAGAAGTTTGAATAACTACTATATTTCACAACACGTATTTCTAACTGTCTTCCTATTTCATTGATAAAATAGTTCATTTGTGCATACGTAGATAACACTCACGCATACATGCTTATGTTTGTTCATTGAAACCGGTGATGGTTTTACATGATATATATGAACATCCTGTACATTTCAGAGCTTTGTGACCGACGGGAAGTGTGGACGTTTAGTTAGAGATATCCAGGTTTAATTTTTTTATATATATTCCTTCTTACGTCCCTTGCTATAGC
>NC_142944.1:38822364-38824864 GCF_046866305.1 Octopus bimaculoides | reverse complement strand
AAGATAACAATTGAAGAATCCAACAAAGGTTTCTACGTTGTTACATTCTTTAAGAAATAGGCACTAAATCTGTGTCATTCACAATCTAGTGTCCTAAATAAAAAAGCGAGGACACATTACGTAAAGCAGTGCACGGGCGTAGATAGTGGGATCAGCGCCCGTGGTAGTAATAAATTTAAGAATGTTACATGTTGTGCCATCAAACATCAAGCGCAACTGAAGTTTTCGTGCCTATGTGTGAATATGCGCAGGTGAGATATTAAGCGAAATATGTGAGGTGTTTTTGAAGATTAAAAATCAAAAAGAAAAAATATTTAATTACCACATATACGTTCTTCAATGATCTAGGAATATTTCGTGAAAGATTTCTCCTTTCAAATAGAAGGAATAATCATGTAATAAATTTTTTGTTAGCGGGAAATTTTACCCGAAATGAGAACAGATAAATAAATATATAATGTAGGGTAATACAATATCTTCTCCTTGATTGACACTATATATATATATATATATATATATATATATATATATATATATATATATATATTTATATATAGACAGGCTAACGCATACACTCACATATATCAGATAAAGCAAATTCGAATGTTTACAACGAAGGCGAATTCATTAAATATTTTAGTGAGATATGTCTGAGCTTTGGTATACTGGTTTGTCGAAGCTGCTGAATCAAAACTTTAGCCTAATACCAGTCAAAGTATTTCACTATTTAAATAAAAAATGCATAGGTAAACATACATACATACATACATACATACATAGGAGCACTCCGTCGGTTACGACGATGAGGGTCCCAGCTGATACGATCAACAGAACAGCCTGCTCATGAAATTAACGCGCAAGTGAATGAGCAATATACACGCACGTGTACTCTTAACGTGGTTCTCAGGGAGACTCAGCGTGACACATAGAGTGACAAGGCTGGCCCTTTGAAATACAGGTACTACTCATTTTTGCCAGCTGAGTGGACTGGAGCAACGTGAAATAAAGTGTCTTGCTCAAGGACACAACGCGTCGCCGGGAATCGAACTCACGACCATACATACATGATAGATCGCTGACCACTACACACATTCTTTCTCTCCTTGTTTCTCTCCTTGTTTCTCTCCTTGTTTCTCTCCTTGTTTCTCTCCTTGTTTCTTTCCGTGTTCCTTTGTGTAGAAGAGCGTAGGCTCGAAACGTTTAAGACTTTCTCAATTCCCGAGCGTTATACTAATACCTCTATTTGTTTCCAACACCTCCTGTCTTCGTCTGTTGTTTTTTGTGAATCCTCCTCATACATACATACATACATACATACATATATACATACAAACATACATACATAGATGCATACATACATACATACATACATACATACATACATACATACCTGCATGCATGCATACATACATACATACATACATACATACATACATACATACATACGTGTATATGTTGTGTAAACATGTAAACGCATGTATCTAGTTACACTATCTTGTATGTGCTTATATATTCCAAGACATAAGCTTCAGTTCTTCAATAAAGGGATCGGAAAATTTGCAAGAAGGTCTTTTCAAGAAAGTTATTCTCTATATGACATAATATTGGTTTTAATTTTTGGCACAAGATCAACACTTTTGTGGGAGGGGCTCGATAAAATAAGTACCAGTACTAAACTGATACTTATTTTATCGATTCCGAAGGAAAGAAAAGTAAGGTCAACCTCAACGGGTTTTGAACACTTAACGCACGAAATGCTGCAAAACATTTTGCACGGAACGGTAAACGAATCTGTCAGCTTGCCGTCTTATATATAACATAATTTTGAAAACTGACAGAAAACTCCGGTTTTCGAAGCATTCCACAGAAATTTACCGTAAAAACGCAATCAATGAGCCGTCTGATGCACTGCTCAAAATTGTTAGACAAGACTATTATTTAGCTAACTCAGTGTTAACGACGAGTACAGATTCTTTAACCAGTACGGCTCTCTTAACTCCATGCAATATCATTAGATCGTATTATGTTATGGCACTAGTCACTGTTCATCCGAAATAGCTGTAAAAAGACATGAAGCCATCATTTACTTGTATACATGTTTCAATGTGATTACAGCACTTACACCTATATTTTTGTTTATCTGATTTTTTTTCCTGTATCCATATGTGGTTGCCGAAGATCGTCCATATAGCCGAGTTCCTAACTTAACACTGCATAAACTGCTCTAAAGTGGAGTTTAAGTGATTGATTTACCCGAAGCAATTCCTGGTGACTATGCATGACGCGTCCATATATATACACATACATATATACATACATACATACATACATACATATATATATATATATATATATATATATATATATATATATATATATATATATATATATATATAAGTATATATGTATATGTGTGTGCATATATACTTATATATATATATATGTATATATATACATATATATATGTATATATATATATACTTATATATTTGAATATATA
>NC_142944.1:38784864-38797364 GCF_046866305.1 Octopus bimaculoides | reverse complement strand
AGCTGCATTTCGGTCTCGTTGAGCCTCATCAATAGCCTGAACACACAGCCAGACGGATGCTCAAACGAGAGTTGTTGCTTCCGATATAGAGGAAAACACTAGTATTGCAAATAGCTGCTCGGCTAGATAAATATTTGCTAGCGTTGATTCGTCCAGCGATATCTTTTATGGTTGTGATGTGTTTAAAAAACACACTAAATATTGGACGGATACGAACATACATACATAAATACATACATATATACATACATATATACATACATACATACATACATACGTACATACACAAACATATACATTCATTTATATATTCATACATACGTGCATACACAAGCATATATACATTCATTCATACATTCATACATACATGCAAAGATACATACATACACAGGTACGTACGTATATACATACATATACACAAACATATATATATATACATTCATTCAAACATATATACATGCATGCACACATACATACATGCATGCATGCTTACATACATACATACATACATACATACATACATACATACATACATACATACATGGTGGTTGTCCACTCCTTAAACAGAGTTTGACCACCTCCTGCACCTACACCTTAGCCCTTTCATGGCGTCTGATGTGGCTTTTTAAACCAGACAGTGTTTTGAAAAAACACCCACATAGATTGCACCTCCGATTTGCACTACCAATACCTGCAAGTAAGTTCTGCTCATTGTGGATCCTAACATGTCTTTTAAGACCCCCCATTGGATTTGCAAACCCTCTGGCACACACCACATTCAAACGTGTGCACAGACATATAATCAGAATAGCATATATATATACACATACAAGTGAAAGAGAGCGTCTATAGACCTTCAAGAAAGAGTTTGCAAATACAGTACCAAAGGTACATTTTCAGCTTCATATGTACATACAGTACCAAAGGTACATTTCATATGTACATACAGTACCAAAGGTACATTTTCAGCTTCATATTTATCATTACTGGAGCAGCATGATGCATACCAACCCACCCGAAGCAAAGTATGGCTGAAATTGGGTTCTTGAGGGGAGAACGCAAATCCTTAATTCATACCCTAAAAATGATCACGATATCTTTGACTATAAAAATCTGCAAGATTTAAAGGGTGATGTTTTAAGACAAGATACTTTCCTTCACAACCTTGCTTTCAAGCAGGTGTCCAGTCAAAATTTATTCCAAATTAAAAAGAGTTAGGGATCATACATACATAAATGCATAGATAAAACAAACACATATTTCCGTTCATTTGGAGTAAATAGCCAGGAATTATCCTCTTAGTCGTTCAATTTAAGAATTTTTGTCGGAATGTGTCTATTCCCAACACTATAACTAACTGAAATAATTTTATTTTTATATCAATACAATGAAATTTTGCCGCCATTGCTGCCCACTAGACAACCAGCTTCGCTGCCTGTTGTTTACGCGCGCGCACGCACACACACAGACGGACGTGTGTGTGTGTGTGTGAATGGATATATATATATATGTGTGTGTGTGTGTGTTTGTTTGTGTGTGTGTGTGTGTGTTTGTTTGTGTGTGTATGAATGGATATATGTGTGTGTGTGTTTGTGTAAAGTTAAAAATACCAAAATTTCAATTTGGCAACTATTTCGAGCATCTCTCGTCTGCAAATGAACGAGACGAACGCAATTAGCGTGGAACTCAGTTGTGACTAAATGACATTTCACTTGCGGTATAAATAACCTCTCCTTCACATGTAGTCACTATTCCTATCTTTTATTTGTTTATTTCTACAAGTGATATACAAATAACACTAACTCACCAGCCGAAGGTAGCCACTGACGGATTGTTGGAGTATGCTGAAACCACGAACTTGCAATATTTTTCTTTTCTTTCCTTTTCTGGCGGGAGAAGCATATGAAGAAAAATTAACCATAAAACCTCAACAGAAAGGCAAGACGTACGCGCAGGTAATGAGACAGTTGTCGAGGGAGAGAGGGCGAGAGAGAGAGAGAGAGAGAGAGAGAGAGAAAGAGGAGGGAGAGAGAATGGTTGTTGGGTAGATAGACATAGATACAGATTGATTGACTGATAGAGAGGAAGATAAGCAATAAACCAATGACAATTCATGTTCCGATCTGAAAGAGTAGTAGTATGAAAATATAAAAATAAATAAAAATTGTACTTGTAGAATCTCTCTCTGAATTTAACTGTGGTATGGTATATGTCACTTACAGACTTATGAAACACTGTTACCATTAGTTGAAATATTTATGCCGAAGAAAAAATTGTTATGCAAAAATGACTGAATTGGTACCAGATATCTCCACAAAAATCCAATGTTTCTTTAGTGCTATTGCTGTTTCCTTTTGTTATAAAGATAGTGGTATTGATTTATTAAAAATATGTGATCATATATGTTTAACTGATCGTAGGTAGCCATAATGAAACTTTGTTGGTTCACCGAGAGTATTACTGTTAATGAATGTGGATTATATGCTCGCAATAAGGGAGATGATCGCCGACATTGTGAAGGGTGCATATTCGCCTTTGGACACGGTTTTTTTTTTAAAGGAAACTTCAGGGGAAAAAAGCAATAACACCTACAGCATTAAAGTAACGTTGCTCTTAACGGAATCGAGAAAAATAATCGCAAGCTGAGAAAACTTACCCTTTATGTGAAAATAAGGGACAAAAAATTGATATAGCAATAAACAACTAAATTAAGCGCATGAACAGATAGCATAGAGCTTACGCATTATCCATTCCTTCTCGTTTTTGGATCTATTCTAGCAGGTTTTGCGCTGAGGTCCATTGTACTCGGATGTTGTCCCTACCCTGTGTGGAACTACACGGTGGGTACTTGATGTTGTAAACAGTCCACACCCCCTCATCGTCAGAAAATTCAGACGCTGGAGGTCATTGACTTATTCATCTGAGCAGTGATATGATACAATAGGATATCAGAAAGTTATATGGCGAAGAAACTAGGTAAAATATTGCAGCCCCATGGAGCTTCTATATTCCAACTCCTTCATCTATCATATTGCACCTGTATTTGACCATCGTTATGTCGACGACATTTTTCTTTTGTGACACGTGGAAACACAGCAACAGAATGTTAAGAATTACAGATGACTGCCACAGGTTTTACCCTAGGAAAAGAATGGGAGTTTCTCAATGCTACCATATTACGAAGTCATGGAAAGGAACCGGCTTTAATAACTTATAGGATACCACCACCGTAAGATGGCGCGAGATGCTCAATCATACGTTACGCAGGGCAACGCAGAGATCAATGAGAGTCTCATTCGAGTGGAAGTCAGAGACGGAGCGGAGGAAACGAAGTAGGCTCGTCAAGGCCCTTGAAGACATTATAGATTTGGGTCTAGCCTAGAAGATGCTTGACAGTCCTTGCGAACAAGCTGGATAAAGATCACTTGTCACCAGATGCTCTGCGGAGAACGGGAGGAACTAGGATTAAGACATTATACTGATTATAAATATATAAGATTTAGAACTGTGTTAACGTGTATATTAAATCATAAACGTACTTATTCACATACGCACTCACACGCACAAACACACACATACGCACACACACACATACACACACGTATACACACACACATAAACAAATTTACGTATAAACATACATACATGTCGCTGTATGTATTTGTGTAATTCTAGTTTCTATTACCCTATAATGACTACGATGAAACCATTTAAGTGGAGAACATAAACTAGAAATAAGAATTTTATTAAAATTTTCTGTTGATAAAACGTAAAAGTTAAAACAAGGAAAAGGAACAAAAAAGCATTTAAGATCTCTATACGCTTTCTCACTTCTCTTTTTCATTCGCTCTCTCATTATATATATATATGTTATATATATGTGTGTGTGTGCATATGCATACATACATACATACATATACACACATACACACACACACACACACATACACACACACACACATACACACACACACACACACACACACACACACACACACACACACACAGAAATATGTATATACATATGTATGAGTGTGTGTGTATATATATGTATATATATATAGTACAAATATAAATATAATATTCATATGTTTATATATATCTGTGTACATAATGAGCTATGTATATGCTTGTGTATATATACGTATGTAAATACATATTTATGTATATATATGCAAATATATTTATACATACACGGTTATATACGTTGCATATGCATACGTACATACATAAATACATACATACATACACACACACATATATATATGTTACACACACACACATATATACACATACGTAGATAAATATATACTCATATAATGCATAAAAATGACATTAAAAAGTATTTCATGTTTCGTGGAACAATAACAATCTGAAATTGAAATAAAAAAACAAAAAGTTAAAGGAAAATTAGAAAACAACTAAACATTAAAAATATAAAAACAGAAACAAATCAGTAAAAATTCCCATAACTTTTAACGTGTTCCATTTTCATTAAGAAATCTTTTGTAATAACGTACTTAATAAAACATTTTGGCATAAAAAGTGAATAAAAACAAGACCTTAATAATGATTTGTATTTTTTGAAAATGTATCTCACTTTATCTGTTAATGGATTATTCCACCGTTCTTCGGTTTGCTTTGTGAGAAGTTGTTTATTTGTAGAGATATTTTTCTTATTCCGTTACTGTGGCAGTAAGGAAGGAAAATCGTTTAAGGACTGTCTTAGATGGGCTTTTCTTTCCCGATCAGTGAGATATCGAGAACGAAACAAGTTTGCTTTTTTTGTTAATTTTGAGTTTCGTAACAAGAAAATTACATTTAGGCGCAGGTATGGCTGTTTTCCAACCACATGGTTCTGGGTTCAGTCCAACTGTGTAGCAGCTTGGGCAGTTGCCTTCTACTATAGCCTCGAACCAACTAAAGCGTTGTGAGTGGATTTGGTAGACGGAAACTGAAAGAAGCCCGTTTCATCACACACATTTATATATATGCATTTGATCGTGTGTTTTGGTACCTGTGTTTGTCTCCGCATCACTGCTTTACAATTAGTGTTGGTGTGTTTATATCCCTGTAACTTAGCGGTTCGGAAAAGAGAATAAGTACTTGGTTTAAAGAAATAAGTCCTGAAGTCGATTTGTTCGATTAAAACCTTTCAAGGCGTTGCCCCAGCAAATGACTGAAACAAGTGAAAGATAAACGATAAACGATAAAAGATATAGCGGTGTTCTGTGGACGCAGAAAAGGTTTTGTGGTTAAGATATTTCATAACCTTGAGGTGACAGGTTTGATACATACGGCTGACCCTTGGTACTTGTGTAAAAAATGCAAATTTAAGTACCAAAACTGTACAATTGTTTTAGACTACATGTAGCATATACGTAAACTTATTTCAGCCGTATCTCGTAATGTTGAAATATTTGTATTGAAATTTCATTTGATATATATACACATTTTGGCAGGAATTGCATATCCTGCGTTCCTGAAGGAACCACCACGGTACACAGTATATCGGTAACGTCATCTATCGTAACCTCAGTTCCTGCACAAGTTCTTGTATGTGAAATTTGATCAACGGAAACTGTGTATACGAAGCTCAACATAGGGATCATTCCTGTTTTTGGTGCAAGAATTAACCCGTCGTTCCTTTAAGTGCCACCACCTTGCAAGACATGACTTTGGTTTTGGATATGACATATTCCCTTCCTACCACCAGTCATGAGCCTCTACTGTTTAAACTGTTAATCCTTCTCTTCAAAATTCGCAATGATTGATGTCTGATTATCATAATATGTTTGGTATAATGTTTAGTATTGAAGAAATAGGATATTAGTTGATAAGATTAATACCTCATCAATTACTGAATACATTTCAATGCAGTTAGAGTGCAGCTAACAAGTTCTAAAGGGCGACGCCTGTTAATTAGAGACAGAACACACAGTAAGAATAGGAAGTACACAGAAAGAGAGAGACAGACAGACAGAGAGAAATAGATAGACAAAGAGAGAGAGAGAGAGAGAGAGAGAGAGAGAGAGAGAGAGAGAGAGAGAGAGAGAGAGAGAGAGAGAGAGAATGAAAATAATGAAAGAGGGAGAGAAATCATGTGTTGGCCAGGGATTGAAGGTATTCTTGAAGGAATCATTACTGACCAAACAAGTGTTGTACATAACAAATAAGTGAGCGATTGTTCAATCTCAAAGTGTCCTTACCTAAAGATTTTGAAGCCCCAAATTGAAAGATTGACTCTCATCAGAAATTTTCATTAAAGAAAACGAAAAAAGACTTCATAAGTGAAAATGTTTATTAATGAAAATGATGCATGGCTTCTGGGACTTGGCGATATTAACAAGAGACAGAATATTTGATTTATAGATGGAAAGGAATAGAAAGTTTTTATTGCTATTATTATTATTATAAAAGACGGCGATGGCAGAATCGTTAGCACGTCGGGCAAAACGTTTAGCAGTATTTCGTCTGTCACTACGTTCTGAGTTCTAATTCCGGTGAGGTCGACTTTACTTTTCATCCTTTCGGGGTCGATGAAATAAGTACCAGTTATGTACTGGGGTCGATATAATCAACTGGCTCCCTCCTCCAAATTTCAGGTCTTGTGCCTATAGTAGAAAGGATCATTATTATTATTGCGAAAGGATTATTACTATTATTATTCCAAATTCCGCCGTGGTTGACTTTGACTGTCGTCCCTTCGTAGTCGATAAAATATGTACCTGTTGAACACTAGGCTTGATGTAATCGACTTATCTCCTCCTCCAAAATTGTGGGTTTTGTGCCAAAATTGGAAGTCAATATTGTTATTATTAGAGTGGGGGATTGGCAAAATTATGAGCGCCAAGAAAAATGCCTTGCGGTATTACTTCTAGTTCCTTCTATTTTGAATTGAAATCCTGCCGAGATTTACTTTGCATCTCATTTTACTTTCGGGGTCATGAAAATTAAGTACCAGTGAAGTCAAAGATCGGAATAATCGAATGTTTCCTGCACCAACCAAAAAATTTGTTTTGTCCTTATGCTAAAACCAATTATCTTTTTATCTTTATCCTATTATTCTCCTATCGGTTTTAAACAAAGTCTGTGGCCATGCTAGAGTATCGCCATTAGCACCAATGCTTTGTTTATTCTGGATTCACTTCCTAGTCCTGTCTCCGGAATCGGTCGTGATGAAGTAATAAGCTACCCTTCTTTGCGTTACTTGTCACGATGTAGGTTAATCTGGTATATCAGATAAAAAACAAAAACTTGCTTCATTGTTCTTTAGTAAGACGAATTAGGTAAAATATTTTATCAAACATTTCTAGATTTATATTTTTAAAATGTTGGATGTGCCTTTGATTTAATTTTGAAGTTAGCTGAAGGGTTGATACGATAATGGACAAACCGCCTCGTGACTCATCGCTTGGACTGTTCCATTGCTAAGAGAAGGGAGTTCCACCTTATGCTTCGCATTTCATTTCGGAGTCGAGGAGTCAATTAAGATATGTTCGGTCGCCCTTATCAAAAATATTCTGTGAATTCTGTTCATTCAACTGAATAAAAATGAAAGATACTTTGAAGTTTGACAGAACATGATTGATGAAATAAAGTATGTATTATTGTGCCACGTGATGGCTGTATGAATGGTGGAGGAAGTTAACGATTTCCTTGACCGAGTCATAAAGAAAGTAACTTTTGTTATGTTGATATAGTGGTACGTTACATCCATTTGAGAAGAAAATCGAATCCAGTTTGTTAAAATGTTAAAAAATGTCAAGTATAAACGTTCTGGTCTATACATACATTCATTCATACATACATACATACATACATACATACATACATACATACATACATACATACATACATACATAATACATACCTACATACATACATACATACATACATACTTACATACATATATACATGAGTATGTATATATATATATATATATATATATATATATATATATATATATATATCAAAGATAATAAGAGTGAAAAAACTACAGAAGGCTTGTGTTACATGGTTAAAGTATATATTTAAATTATGTCAGAAAAATGTTAGAAAGATGTTATAAAATCTTTTTGGTATATAAACATTGTATTTTGAGAAATAACCGGTTTCGTGTTGTCTTTTCAAATTTCTCTACTTCATTGTAACGTGTTCGCTCATATATATATATATATATATATATACACGTATATATATGCGAATAATGGTACAACAAGGCACCAATGTTTACTGGAAATAGCAGTCGATAAATTTACGACGCTATAGTAAAGCCTCACTGTGTATATACTGGCAAAGGCTTGTGAGGACAGCGAACATTAAAATTTTCGTCTTACATCCAAGAAGAACATTAGATAAATGGACAACCCAGAATCGGATAATCTAGTAGCTAGGTTTCCAACTCTTCAAATACATTTGTTATCGTAAATTTGATTAGTCTTCTTCAGCTAGATTTACCTGGACAATATGTCAAATGTTGCTACATCATGGCCAGTATATTCGCCTGAACGCCGAGCCGTTAATAGAACCGACAACGCTTAAAACGTTTTCAATGACAAATTAGATATTGTAATACAAATGTATTACTTTCCAGTTAAATAAAGCAGCGTAAAGGTAGAAGTATAAATATAGAGCAACGGTACAACAAAGCACCAATGTTTATTGGAAAAGCAGTCATAAATTTACGACGCTATAGTAAAACTTCTCTGTATATATATATATATATATATATATATATATATATATATGTGTGTGTGTGTGTGTGTGTGTGTGTGTGTGTGTGTGTGTATTATATATATATATATATATATATATATAATACGTATTCGCCTTTATATATTTAATATATTCCATATATTCAATAAGACATTCAATACTTCATTTCATTGTACCATCCATTTTTATATTATATATTATATATTCCATATTCTATATCCCACATTAATTTTACAAGAATACAAATAAAACATAAAAAACAGACAGAGTTGCAATTCTTTTAAATAAAATAATATATTCCTCTATACACGATCATACAAAACCTCTTTTTTGTATTTATTTTTACTCACACACACACACACACACACACACACACACACACACACACACACACACACACACACACACACACATATATATATATGTACAAGGTGTTCAAAAAGTCTCTCCGCAGTATTTTATTGCAAAATAAATATTTATAAGATGGTATAAGACTACAAAAGAATATATTAGACTTTACAAGACTTTAAAAATCTTTATAAGAGGTATTGATAGTGTCGTCCTTCATTTTCAAGACACAGGTTAACTCTTCTGCACATATTTTGAAATACATCTTGGAGAGTCTGACTCCTAGAGAGTCAGGATAAAAAAATTCACTGCGGAGAGACTTTTTGAACACCCTATATATATATATATATATATATATATATATATATATATATATATATATATGTGTGTGTATGTATGTATGTATGTATGTATGTGGGAAGACAGGTAAGACGAAGTTATTTTTCAAACTTGAGGTAGTTCCAACAGATTGAACTCTGTTAAAGCCACCTTAAGACCAGGTCTTGGAATGTTAGACAAAGTAACGGTTGAAATCTAGCACCCTAAAACCTCAGAACCAAATATTGGAAAGTGAAAATTCCACCAGTCCACAGCCCTGGATTCGAAACGTGGGATTTGAGCTAAGAACACAAAGAACTGGAATAAATACTGCAAGGAATTTTCTTTTAAGTCTACATTCTAACGAACTTGACAGTCACGCTAAATCTAGTTTTTAAAATACAAACAGTTGGGATGGTCACTGCTGGAATGCTTTTAATCGTAGATGAGAGATCTGCTCAAGCAGAACTGACAAGAAAGTAAACAGCACCGGCAGCAGCAGCAGCAGCCCCACCGCAATCGATGCCACCGCTATGGCCACCAGCACCAGCACTGCCAACATCAATAACAGCACAACCACCGCTAGCAACAACAAACCATAACAATTAGTTTTAAAATATAAAACCTATTCACCATTCAATGTCAGATTAAATCCCAGAAACGAATTTAATTAGCAAACATAATGTTATTCTATTATTTCTATTATGCTGGGAATTAGTTGTCTTCTGCCAGAGTTTCAAAAATCATTATTTTGGGAATTTATTTAATTGAAATTCTTCCTTTTATTTTTTCGTCTTCTTTAAATTCCACTCCATGCCTGTAGCAAATACGGTTTATCCCAAAGACAATTCCCAATAATACACACATATCCCCCACCAACTCTCTCTCTCTCTCTCTCTGTGAGAGAGTTACACACACACATACACACACACACACACACACACACACACACACACAGACACACACACACACACACACACACACACACACACACACACACACACACACACACACATATGTATATATGCCTATATATTTATACATATATATTTGTACATATGCATATCTATCTATCTATCTATCTATCTATCTATCTATCTATCTATCTATTTATCTATCTATCTATCTATCTATCTATCTATCTATCTATCTATCTATCTATCTATCTGTCTCCCTATATATATATATATATATATATATATATATATACGTACAAAACATAGAAAGGTATGTGTGTGATTCTATGTGTGTGTATGTACGTATGTATAAGTTATATTTGT
The DNA here is from genome assembly GCF_046866305.1 of Octopus bimaculoides. Lineage (NCBI taxonomy): Eukaryota > Metazoa > Mollusca > Cephalopoda > Octopoda > Octopodidae > Octopus > Octopus bimaculoides. Next base: position 38,786,700 of record NC_142944.1, on the reverse strand, counting down.
TAATATATTGGTGCAAACTTCTATACGTTCAATATGTTGTCACAGATTTACACTAACATAGCTGAAAGATGTTATAATGCACATATTTCCTAGATAAAATTTCATAAGACATGCCACTCTATATGAATTTGGTTCTGTTTAGATAAAAAAACAAAACAAAGCAAAGCAAAAAAACAAAAACAAACAAATAGAACCTCAGCCAAAGACTAGAAAAATCAAACAAGGAATATTTTATACCTTCAAGTATTGAAATTGACAGTGAAAAACAATTCAAAATACTAATTATGTAAATTGATACAGTTTTTCAAAAGTAATGTGATGTTTTCTCAGAAAATATAAAAAGAATAACGTAACATTTTATTTCATGTTCTGTGTATATTTAGAAATTTGCGCTTCGTGTTTTTTTTTGTTTTTTTTCCATGAAACTCAATTTGAATCCGCTTGTGAGTCTCTTGACTTCAAGTAATTCTGCGTGATACAAATGATATTTATTAAATTATTTTAACGTATTTGAAGTGATTATATATATAATTTAGGCACTAACAAACTAGTATAAGGACAAATATGTATATATAATATTATATGTGTGTATAAGAGTTATACACTGAGGGAAAGACACTACGTGGTTTTCCATCGCGCCAGAAATGGGAATTAAATCCCAAACCACGAAAAGGCTATTTTTATTTTGGCTTAGTGACTTTCTCTCAGTCTTTAACTCTTATACACTCATATAATATAATAATATTTGCAGTCTACGGACATTTTTACTCACGTTAGCCATTGGTAAAAAATATTAATATTTAATTTTTACCCTATATTTAATATATATATATATATATATATATATATATATATATATATATATATATATATAATATAGAAATATATGTATCTTAAATGCACTGAAGTTCTACAATGCGGATGTCATATACCTTGATTTCAGCAAGGCCTTTGACAGAGTCGACCACAATATATTGTTAAAGAAATTATCCAACGCTGGAGTCGGTGGAAAGCTACTTCAATGGATTATTTCCTAACAAATAGGACCCAGCATGTTGCGGTTGATGGCATCCACTCAAGACCAACAAAAGTAATCAGCTGAGTCCGGCAGGGTAGTGTGCTAGGTCCACTTCTTTTTATTGTCTATATCAATGGCATTGCTTCAATCGGACCTATACACAGTAATCCAGTGGGCACAACCCCTCCCCCCAATATGCAGCTGAACGAAGAAAAATTCGAGCTTATCTACTTTGGAAAAGAGAGCACACTCAAACAACCATATACACTACCGTCGGGAAACCTACTTGAACTGTCAGGTAATATCGGAGACTTAGGTGTAACTGTCGACGGCAATCTTAGCTGGAGTGTGCACATCAACAGAAAAGTCGATGTTGCCCGCAGAAGATGCTCATGGACCCTCAAAAATTTCCGATCTAGGGATCATGAAATCATCATCCTTCTCTTCTCCACATTCGCTAGGGCCCACCTCGAAAACTGCTGCCCATTGTGAACCCCCTACAAAAGCAAGACATAATGGGGATCGAAGCACCACAAGGATCAATCACACACAAAACAAAAAAAAAAAATGGTATGATGGAACTTCATTATTAGGATCTATTCTCTGCAACGCCGTGAGCGATACATTATTTGCACCATGTGGAAAATATTCCACCAATATTATCCAAAAGATATCAGCATTATGTTTACAATTCACCCAAGACTAGGTCCCCATGCAATGCGTCCCTTACAAAGGTCGAGATTACATCCCATAAGAACATCGCGTCACAATTTCTTCACTGCAAATGGTCCTGCACTTTTCAATGTTATCCCGAAAGA
>NC_142944.1:38764864-38777364 GCF_046866305.1 Octopus bimaculoides | reverse complement strand
TGGATTAAGTACACACACACACACACACACACACACACACACACACACACACACACACACACACACATACGGAGCAAATAATTCAGAAGAAGACATTTGCGAAGATATTATTGACTCTATTATTATCTAGTGTCACAATTAAAAATGATAATAGCTATATATATAAATATTGAAGATAGAAAACTTCGAATTCAACATACCAGACGAACACTCTATGTATCCAGCATAGTACATAGAAATTGTTTATTCCTATATATCTATGTAAGAGGCGGACTTTTCGAATTGCATCATCTTGTTCAGAATAAAATTCAGCACTGAATATATTCTGGTTATATTTACAACTTAAAAATAGAATAAAATCTTAAGAATTTATGAAGTAGTTAACGTGAAAAAAACCTCATAAGGGAAAAAAATATTAACTATTCCCTATAAAGAGGGCATTTTCTGCACTGATTACGAAATCATGAAATACCGCTAAGTTTGATTTTAGGAGGCTCTCTTCGAGAGTTGCATTCCCTCGCGTTCGGTAAAATGTGTTTATTATGGTAGTTTGACTTTTAGAGTCCCTCCTAGCGTGAGGCATTTATGTATAGTAATGCCCTTAATATAAATTAATATATTTATAGGGAATAATTAATAAATTTTTCCCTATGAGGTTTTTTCACGTTAACTACTTGATACATTCTTATTAAGATTTTATCTCATATTTAAATTGGAAAAAAAATATATATATACATACATACATATATATATATATATATATATATATATATATATATATATATATATATATATATATATATATATATATATACATATATATATATATATATATATATATATATATATATATATATATATACATACGTACATACATTCATATATACATAAATACATACATATATATGTATGTATATAAAAGAAAAGGAGCGATACACACACTTATACACATAGACACGCTAATATGCACACACAGACACATACATATAGTAAACTAAATTTAAGCTATTAACATTTCTATGACATAACGCGCACCCAAACTGAATAAGATCTAAGAAATAAAATGTGAACTAAACCGACATATAGGTCAATCTAAGCATCTGTTGTTTACCGGGAGACTTTACCGATTATATTTAACCATCTCCGCGAGATTTAACCCATCAAGTTAGAATTTATAAATGCTTTATTGGACGAGCTAACATTTTTTACCTTTACTAGATGAGCTAGAATTTTTTACGTTTCTCAAGCAAGAATCGTCGTCATTCAATCACAATTATTTTAGAACGTTCTAGCATTGTCTATTTTAATTCAGTATCATCGCTGACACACAGAAATTACTGTCGTGTTAATAACTGTATCATAACTGAGAAGAATATGAAGTGTAAATAATATTTATTTTAAGATGGCTTTGTCTACTTTCTTCATCTTATAACGTTCTTGTAAATGCATAACTTTAAGATCACATCAATTATATATGTATGTATGTATGTATGTATGTATGTATGTATGTATGTATGTATGTATGTATGTATGTTTGTTTGTATGTATGTATGTATGTATGTATGTGTATATATGTATGTGTATATATATATATATACATAAATATATATGTATATATGTGTATATCTATCTATTTACACATACACACACTCACTCAGACACACACACACATATATATATATACATATATATATATAAATATATATATATATATATATATATAGAGAGAGAGAGAGAGAGTTATTAATATTTCTAAGTCTCTCTAAAGGAGACTACGGCAGCGGTACTGGAAATTAATAGTTATCGCCAAGCCAACATGGCAGTCCCAAAATTAGGACGAAAGCTGCCGTGAATTAGCTCCAAGAAGCCATCGCCTCTAGCTAGCTATGTGACACACGAAACCTGTGTCCTTTATAACCTTCGAACAGGGGAGGTCAGCAGCTTCCCCTTGCTGGTTTGGCCAGCAAGGGGAAGCTGCTGACCTCCCCTTTTCGAAGGTTATAAAGGACACAGGTTTCGTGTGTCACATAGCTAGCTAGAGGCGATGGCTTCTTGGAGCTAATTCACGGCAGCTTTCGTCCTAATTTTGGGACTGCCATGTTGGCTTGGCGATAACTATATATATATATATATATATATATATATATATATATATATATATATATATATATATATATATATATATATATGCACACAGGGTGGGGAAGCAAAACTTGGAAAATAATAGATAATTCACGAAATTGTTTACATTGCAATCTTACGTAAATTTAACCTTAACACAAGAATATAGGTGTTATAAAGAGACAATTTATTCAATATGTCTGCCTTCATCATCCACCACAGCCGTCATACACCACCTGAAGGCGTCAAAACTCTTCATCATGAAGTACTCAAACATGTTCTCTCACTCTTCCCTCAGAGTTTGCTTAAACGGATCAAGACTTGGATACGAAGTTCTGTTGGTAGAATGCCCCAATTTACCCCATACGGCATAGTCCAGGGAGTTCAAGTCTGGGCTGGAAGAAAGCTTGAAGTTGGCGGGACAAAAGTTGGTGAAGTTGTCTTCGGAGAATTTCTGCACTTTCTTCGCCGTATGAGCAGGAGAACCATCTTGAGTCCACACGTAATTACCGTTGGTAGTTAAACTTCTTTTCAGACTTGAAAAAATGGAGTGGCATCTTTTTTCCGTCAGACGCCACGAATCCCAGTATCATGACTTGAGCTAAGGGCTTGGTCTTAAAGACGCCTTTTACTTCAGAAGATGACTTAGCGATGTATCGATCATTGCGACGTTTTAAAACAGCATCAACGGTAAAGATGCTTTCATCTGAAAAGATTTTGACGGTTTCTTCATTGTACTTCAGGTATCGCAACACTTTTTGGCCATGTCATGCCTTTTGGCTTTCATTGCATGAGTCAATAGGTGTCTCGGGGTCCTCATGTATGACCCAAAATGTAAACCAGTGCGTACAGATTTCTGATGGTCTTTGGATCAACATTCATGTCCATGGATAGTTTTCTCATGGATGTTGTTGGATCATTTGAAATGGTGGCTTTGAAACATTTAAGAAATGCATTATCCCGTTTTATTGTTTATGTCTCCACTTCCTTGCTTTATTTTGTGTTTCCAATATCCAGCATTCGGTTGTTAACGTTGTAGACAGTGCTCACAGAGGCCCCAACAGCCTGAGCAATACGTCTAACTGCAGCTCCGACACGAAGCAAATCTGCAATGCGTTGTCTTTTGGTTTCTTAAGTGGACATGTTAGATCGTATGACTGGAACTTCAACTGAAATTAAATCTATATACTTCTAATCTGAAGTAGAAAACAATATTTTAGTATTTACGCTCATCAATATTATTATTATTATTATTATTATTATTATTATTATTATTATTATTATTATTATTATTATTATTATTATTATTATTATTATTATTATTATTATTATTATTATTATTATTATTATTATTATTATTATTATAACCACTACGCCATATGCCCACGGGCATATGGTGCAGTGGTTAAGAGCGAGGGCTACTAACTCCAAGAATCTGAGTTCGATTCCAGGTAGTGACCTGAATAATAATAATAATAATAATAATAACAACATCGAAAAATACCTTAGGAATGAGAACCCAAATTAGAAATTTCCCCAAGACACCTGATGAAGGCTGGAGGGTATATCAGCCAAAACTTTGTGTTAACAACAAATAATATGAGGACAAATATCCGTTAAATGTAAATAATGTGTGTGTGTATATATATATATATATATATATATATATATATATATATATATATATATATATATATATATATATATATATATATATATATATATATATATATATATATATATATATATATATATATATATATATATATATATATATATATATATATATATATATATATATATATATATATAATCTTTTACTGGTTTCAGTGATTTCATGGGGCCGTGTTAAGGCACCGCCATGAAGGGTTTTAGTCAAACAAATCAACTGCTAATTTACGGAGGCATAAACACACTAACACCGGTTGTCAATTGCTGATGAGGGGACAAAAACAGGCAGCAAGACACACACGCACAGACACACACACACACACACACACACACACACACACACAGATATATACGTATAAGTATACAACGGGTTTCTTTCATTTTCCATCTACTAAATCCACCCAAAAGGCTTTCGTCGGCTCTAAGCTATAGTGGAAGCCACTTGCCCAAGGTGTCACATATATATATATATATATATATATATATATATATATATATGTGTGTGTGTGTGTGTGTGTGTGTGTGTGTGTGTGTGTGTGTGTGTGTGTGCGTGCGTGCGTGTGTGTGTGTGTAATTAAACAAGATGCAAGTAAAAGCCCTGAATGCTATGCAAAACTTGTCCACAGTTATTGGCTACCTAATGTCATCATACAGAAGAAATGGTCCTGTTACTGGATATACATCAGAAATTTCATAGAGTACCTGTAGAGTTTATATAAACAAATTCATGGTAGAGAATGGAATGAGCAACATTCTTTATTTAAAATTACAACAATTGTTTTGACATATTTATGGGTGTAAAAATGCGCCAAAACAATTGTAGTGATTTTGAATAAAGAATGTCGTAATTCTATTTTACATTATAAGTGTGACTGTCTGTCTTTCTGTCTGTTTACCTCTCTTTTTATCTATCTAGCTATCTGTCTGTCTGAATGACTGCCTGTCTGTCTCTGTCTCTCTCTCTCTCTCTCTCTCTCTCTCTCTCTCTCTCTCTCTCTCTCTCTCTATCTATCTATCTATCTATCCAGGACTCTGAGTAAGCACTAGGTGTTTCACAAACACTCAGCTCTGTGTGCACTGCTCCCAATGACTTGTAATTCAATAAACTTGACTACGTGATTATTTCTCATTCGTTCATTAATATTAGATCCTATACTAACATAATGCTTTACTCAAAAGCATATGTATATTAAATTTTAGCAACAGGTTGTTAGTGCTACAACTCCTAAGCGAAATGTTAATATAGATACATATATACACACACATGCAAACGCACGCACGCACACACACACACACACACACACACACACACACACACACACACACACACACACACACACACACACACAGGTATGTATATATTTACATATGTATTCGTATATGTGGTGTATATACGTACATACACACATGCTCAGGCAAGGTGCATTGTAGAAATTTTGAAATATTTTTAGGTGAGGCAGTCTCTCTCTGCCATTATTGCAATTTTATCTTATCATTGCTGTTCATCTTATAAGAACCTCCTTACCAAGTTTTGTAATTCCAGATTGAAGAAGACGGATATAACAGCACTTTGAGCATACCTTACTAAACTAAAGCAGCGTGTCACAGATGAGTAATTCGCAGAATGCAGTCGAGACATGAAGAAAATTTGTAAGATTACTATGCAATAAAGTTTTGTGTTTAACTTGGTAAAAATGCTACTGAAACCTATGAAGTGATCCAGACTGAATATGGATTAGTTTGTATGAGCAGAATATCTATTTTTCGCAAGCAAAAAAAGGGAGACAAAGCAAGTCCACCGGGAAGTTTATGATGTCCGTTTCTTTCGAAAAGAAGGGATTCATCTACATCTAGTGAGTTTCCTCTGACTAAACGGTCAACAAAGAATACTTTGTAGATGTTTTGCACCAGTCCACAATTCCATCCTAGTAACCAACTAACCGATCTTCACTCAATTCAGATTTTTGAGCCTGAAAATTTTTGGTTGTTCCCCACGCTGAAATACATGAAGGAGGCTGTGACAGGTGTCCTGGACATCTTCATTTTGGAGGACTTCCATGGAATCCTTCACAAAGTCACTAGAATACTTCAACGAATGCACTGAAGTCATAGGATCCAATCTTGAAGGAAATTAGAATTTTGAATCTCTTAGAAATGAATAAATGTCTCTCTTGAAAAAGGCACAAAACTTCTAGAATGCACCTTGCATGTATAAGCATATGGTCACTGTAACTGGTGCCTCACATCAAGTTATTCCAGTTTCATGTTCCCTATCGTAAAAGCGGTTACTTTTTCTAATGGTGCAACATTGTATGGCTTATTCGAGTATATCTACTCCAGTATATATTGCAGCCTCCGACTTAATTTATAGAAACCTTTTTATTGAACAGTCATGAAACATAAAAAAAAACCCACATTGACATAACATCCATTATAAGTCACATAAATATAGGCATAAAGACACCTGAACTCTTATGCGCTCACACACACATACACATATACAAATGTATACAAGAGTTGAAATGCGTGGAATTTAAACTCAGGAAGCAAATAAGCGATAGAAATACCACAAACCATTTTGTTGGTGCCTTTAACTATTCTTCTAATCCATCGTGTAGAATTTTTTAAAAATCGGAACAAGATGGTCGATTAAAGTAATTGTTACAATCTTGGACGAAATATTTGATATATTTCAGGTTCTTAGTGTTCTGGTCTTTCTAACACTGTTACATCGGTCCCCGACAGAAAAATCAGGTGGCTCAGACAGTACACTTGTTTCCATGTATAAAAGTCATTCTTCCAAAACAAACATACATACATAACACACACACACACACATATACACACACACGCACACACACAAACATTCGTATCATAACATCATCATCATCATCATCATCGTTTAACGTCTGCTTTCCATGCTAGCATGTGTTGGACGATTTGACTGAGGACTGGTGAAACCGGATGGCAACACCAGGCTCCAGTCTGATTTGGCAGAGTTTCTACAGCTGGATGCCCTTCCTAACGCCAACCACTCAGAGAGTGTAGTGGGTGCTTTTACGTGTCACCCGCACGAAAACGGCCACGCTCGAAATGGTGCCTTTTATGTGCCACCCGCACAAGCCAGTCCAGGGGCACTGGCAACGATCTCGCTCGAAAATCCTACAGGAGCCAGTCAGGCGGTACTGGCAACGGCCACGCTCAAAATGGTGCATCTCATGTGCCACCCGCACAAGAACCAGTCCAGGGGCACTGGCAACGATCTTACTTGGCTTGCCGGGTCTTCTCACGCACAGCACATTTCCAAAGGTCTCGGTCAGTAGTCATCGCCTCGGTGAGGCCCAATGTACGAAGGTCTTGCCTCACCACCTCAGCCCAGGTCTTCCTGGGCCTACCTCTTCCACGGGTTCCCTCAACTGTTAGGGTGTGGCACTTTTTCACGCAGCTATCCTCCTCCATTCTCACCACATGTCCATACCAGCGCAATCGTCTCTCTTGCACGCCACAACTGATGCTTCTAATGTTCAGCTTTTCTCTCAAGATACTTACACTCTGACGGGTATTCACATTGACATTACACATCCAACGGAGCATACTGGCTTCATTCCTTGCGAGCTTACGTATGTCCTCAGCAGTTACAGCCCATGTTTCACTGCCATGTAGCATGGTTGTTCGTACGCATGCGTCATACAGTCTGCCTTTTACTCTGAGTGAGAGTCCCTTTGTCGCCAGCAGGGGTAAGAGCTCTCTAAACTTTGCCCAGGCTATTCTTATTCTTGCAGCTACACTTTCAGCGCACCCATCCCCACTACTAACTTGGTCGCCCGGATAGCGGAAGCTATCGACTACCTCTAGTTTTTCACCCTGGAATGAGATAGAAGTTGTTTCCTGTTTGTTTGCAGTCTTTATTGCACCTGAACATCTGCCACAAACAAAAACTAACTTGCTAGTTAACCTGCCTTTGATGTTGCTGCACCTCTTATGTGTCCATAGCTTGCACCGGGTACATCTTATAGAGTTACTACCTACTCCTTTTCTACATACTGAGCAGGGCCATCTACCTGAAGGGGTTTGTGTTTTATCTACCTTCCTACTTATTAGGATTTTGGTTTTAGCTAGGTTGACTCTAAGGCCCTTCAATTCTAGACCTTGCTTCCACACCTGAAACTTCTCCTCTAGTTCTGATAGTGACTCCGCAATTCGGGCAAGGTCATCAGCATAGAGGAGCTCCCAGGGGCAACCTATCTTGAACTCCTCTGTGATTGCCTGGAGGACTATGGTAAATAAGAGGGGGCTGAGGACGGAACCTTGGTGGACCCCTACCTCTACCCGGAATTCATTGCTGTACTCATTTCCAACCCTCACCTTACTGGCAGCATCTCTGTACATGGCTCGCACAGCTCTCACTAACCATTCTTCTATCCCAAGTTTCCTCATTGACCACCAGATAAGGGATCGGGGGACCCTGTCAAAGGCTTTCTCCATGTCAACGAAAGCCAGGTACAGAGGTTTATCCTTAGCTAGGTATTTCTCCTGCAACTGTCTCACTAGAAATAAGGCATCAGTAGTGCTTTTACCTGGCACGAACCCAAACTGCATCTCATCTAAATTGATTCGCTCCCTAATTAGTTGGGCTATGACCCTCTCTGTAACTTTCATAACCTGATCTAACAGCTTGATGCCTCTTATCATTGGCACAACTTAAGGAGTAGTACTATCGAATTAATAACCCTAGCTTTAAATGCATTGAAACTACGTGGATCCCAGATTCCTTGGCTGATGAGAAGTTTTTTCTGTATTTTACTTAGTCCTTTCCCATCAATCGTTTTCATATTGGCTTTCGATTTTCAGCAACACACACACACACATACTTATGTATATGTGTGTGTGTGTGTGCATAATTAAATATATATATATGTATATATATATATATATATATATATATATATATATATATATATATATATATATATATATATATATATATATATAAATGTACATGTATGCCTGTGTGCATACCATTTACATAAACAGAATGTGAGATGGCGGGAGAGCAAGTGTGTATGTGTGTGTGCGAGTGTGTGTGAGTGTGTTTGTGTGTGTGTGTGTGTGTGTGTGTGTGTGTGTGTGTGTGTGTGTGTGTGTGTGATAGATAGAGAGAGAGTGAGAGAGAGACGATGAGAAAGAAAGTGAGTGTGGCGTGTTTCTCATCACATTTACACGTAAAATATCACATTGATATGTGTTGCTATATTTACAGAGAATGACCTGACACTCCACTAAATTATCTGAGATTTGTTTAAACCCAGCAAGAAATAATGAAAGGGAACATAACTATATATGCCAAAAAAAAACAAAAAAAAAACATAAAGAAATAAATAATAGCAAAAATTTGCTGAATAAAACTTGGAGGAAAACAATAAAGAATACAAAGAATAAAAAGAAAAGTGAATTCCTGTAATAATCTTGTTATATTCGTAGTAAAGATTTTTTTTCGAGGAAATGATTAGGGTGTTGGAAGACATTTCTTTTCCTTTATTTTTTTCCTATCATTCTATTTACTATATATATTTCACTTTTTTTTTTTCCCTCAGAAATATCATAAAATATTAAGATATCAGCAAGAATATTGCAATGTGTTAGAAAAATGTCAAACTCAATATGATATATGGTCAGTTCGACTGTATAAGACTATATATATATATATATATATATATATATATATACATGTATGTATATACATATGTAAATGCATATATATATATATTTGCATGTATATGTATGGGGATACACTTACACATACACACTCACGCACATACACACACACACGCATACACGCTCATATGTACGCTCATATGTAGTTTACACTGCTAAATACAAAATATTGTATTTTTCAAGCACTCCTGTTTTCATTGCTCTCTACAAGTATTACTCTGTTCTTCGCCGCCCGTTATCCACACGTACACACACACACACACACACACACACACACACACACACACACACACGCACACACACATTTATACACACGCACACACATGCACACACAGGTATATGCATGAATAAATCTGCTGATTCATGCAGTGCTACGTGTAACATACAAGACATACATACATACATACATACATACATACATAACATACGTACATACATACATACATGCATACATACATACATACATACATACATACATACATGCATGCATACATGCATGCATACATACATACACACACAAACACATACATATATCTATATTATTTTACTACTTTAGTTATATTTTTATTGATTTCAGAGTCACTGAACAGCGGCCATACTGGGGCATCACGTCAAGGATTTTTATCGATCATGTCGACTCAAGTACTCATTTCCTATTGGTACCAGTTTTATTGTTATATGTTATATGAGTGTGAAAGACGCAACGAATATATACGCACGCATACATAACTGAAAACTGACATGTAAATATACATACAATCATTCAATTTACTCACATGAATAAATGTACACACATACACACACACATACTCTTTTACTTGTTTCAGTCATTTGACTGTGGCCATCCTGGAGCACCGCCTTTAATCGAGCAAGGATTCTATCGGTTTCTTGCCGAACCGCTAAGTTACGGGGACGTAAACACACCAGCATCGGTAGTCAAGCGATGTTGGGGGAGCAAACACAGACACACAAACATATACACACGCACACACACATATATATATATATATATATATATATATATATATATATATATATACGACGGGCTTCTTTCAGTTTCCTTCTACCAAATCCTCTCATAAGGCTTTGGTCGGCCCGAGGCTATAACAGAAGATACTTGCCCAAGATGCCACTCAGTGGGACAGAATCCGGAACCATGTGGTTCGTAAGCAAGCTACTTACCACACAGCCACTCCTACGCCTACATATATATATAAAACATACAGATGTATATTAAATTTATATGAGATATAGATATGTATTTAATATATAGATATACATACCCATGTACATTTATACATGTATATATATATATATATATATTTATATATATATATATATATATATATATATATATATATATATATATATATATATATATATATATTGGTCATGGACTCGAGGCTTCTAGCTTTCCAGGCCTGCCTCCGATGCCCACGATACCATCGATATTGAGCTTTTTGAAACAGATTAGAAAGACGAAGCCATTCGCTGAGTAAATTGTTTGAGGTGATCATGACTGAGCGACGGCCACGTGCACGCACTTCTCCACTGCGGCTCAAGAATTGAGACGTGCATTCTTGATAAGGCTGCTTGCAGTGATCTGCTGGGCTCTATCCTCTTTTGTCACGCCTGCCTGCCAGGCGTTGCCCTCTTCCACCGAAATCAATTCTTGAGGGCTTGTGATAGCCCTCCTTCGCTTGCTCCGCTGTTAAGTTCTTGATGTTGGTGTTTGGTCGTGTTTAGTTTGGGACCTCATCCTCGACCTTGCCGCCAAGGGTGGCCCTACCAGGAGTCTAAGACTCCAGACGGCTTCGCTCTCAGGATCTTCCACCACGACAAGGGATGACCATATTATATATATATATATATATATATATATATATATATATATATATATGCATATATATATATATATATATATATACACACACACACATATATATATATACATGTACACATGTATTCATATATGTATACATATATATATGTGTGTGTATGCATGTATGCATGTATATATATATATATATATATATATATATATATATATATATATATGTAAATATATAAAAATAAAAAGATAAAGAGAGCAATGGTACGGTTGGAGAAGTATTTTATGGATAGAGACTTACAGCTGTTTCTGGGAAGATCCAGTACTTCCCTTCATCGGAGACAGAAAAAATAAAGTAATCTATTATTATATCCATAGGCGGATAAGACTCTATCCATAAAATACTTTTCCAACCTTACCATTGCTCTCTTTATCTTTTTATTTTTATATATTTACATATACACACGCTAATACACGACTTATAATACCCAATCCTGTTCATACAACGACTGGGGCAAACTAGTCGGTATACAGCACTTACTCGGTATTACCTGTATCCTCTTGGGTTTGGTTAAATCCAATACCCTCCTCAACCTTATATATATATATATATATATATATATATATATATATATATATATATATATATATATATGGGAGAATGTACGAAAAAACAACAACAGACGAGGACAGGTGGTGTAAACAACAAAAGGATGTATTAGTATGACGCTCGGGAATACGGAAAGTCTTTAACGTTTCGAGCTACGCTCTTCAACAGAAAGAATACGGAGACAAGGAGAAAAAACACTATATATATATATATATATATATATATATATATATATATATATATATATATATATATATATATATATACGTATATAACTATATATACATAATACTTTGTATAGTAAATGAACGAAATCCTTGCAGTGACTCGCTCTATATTTGTGCAAAACATATTACGTTTTTAGGGATAGATATAGTTTAATAGCCAGAGTTACTCTTCTGCTTGTACCGGATAATACGGCAATATTGGCTAGCAGTACCTACGATATATAACGAGAAAACGCGGTAATTGTGAGGAGCTATTATATTGTGTAGTTTGGAAAAAGAACCTCGTTACGTCTTTGAGACTGTCCAGAATTATCTTTGTTATTTG
>NC_142944.1:38733705-38756205 GCF_046866305.1 Octopus bimaculoides | reverse complement strand
ATTTAAGTCTATCCAATTCTTTGACACACTTATAGAGGAATGGATAGCACATAATAAGTCTGACATGTTTCTTCACGACAAAATGACAATGATGTATCTACATTGTAATACTAAATGATTGTAATATTGTATACATATGAGATGAGAAATCTAAGAAATTAAACTGACTTGGCTACTGTACTAAATACAAAATGGCAGTTAAAGAATATGTCTATGAATTTACTTGTGGCTGCTGTAATTTGAGTACAACCCAGCCATTATTATAAAGAAGTAGCTCAGAGGATGGACATAAGTACGTCCGGAAATATAGCAATAATAATGTTTGTAATGTTGTATTGAACTAAAAAACATGGCAGTTAAAGAAAGTGTCTATCGACCTACTTATATTTGGTGTAACTGGACTAATTTATAACCACTGCAGTAAAAGACTTCCAATTTGGACATAGGCATGCTAATGAATATAGCGATAGTGGGATATTTAGATATTGTTGGCTTGATATTACGCTGTTAGTATTGACCAAATTTATATACCAATATGTACCCAATTGTCTTTGACGTAAGAAATATATTCTTGATGCATTTCTCAAACCATGAAGAACATCAGTGCTATCTAGGATTTTCCTTATGATGAAATATAATAACCTAGCTAAGAGTGTAATCCCAGGCTAAGTACAATCAGGCAGATGTGTCTTAAAAGGAATTTAAGTAGTTACAAACGTACCTTTTTAGTTTTATGCAGGAATATATTATCTGATAGCCCACGATTCTATTTAAATCGATGGAATGTGATTAAAGAAAGTTCTGCGGTTATTATTAGATGGTCATGCGATCATACATAGGCTCCTTGTGAGTCTAGAGAAGTATCGATTAAATCGAATTCAAGACTTGATTTCATGAATCTGATAGTGGCTTCAAAAGTAAGCTCACTTCTTTTTCGATTCAGGAGTAAAAGGGGGATATGACATCGGTGAGATTCAATTCTGAATTTAAACCACATTGTATTTTTGTACAACAACCGATTCTATCGTTCATCCGCGCCAGAAATTCCGCCACCATTACTACTACTACTACTACTACTACTACTACTACTACTACTACTACTACTACTACTACTACTACTACCGTGACTCGTATATTCCTCTCCATATCTATATCTCTAGCTTCATGGGAAAGTATTTAACCTACATCTACATGATTTCTCGTCTCATCCTTGGGCTTAAATATTAGGCACACGTTCATCTGTCCTGTCATATCAGAAAAGGCTTTTTTTAACTCAAGAACAAACGGAAACCTCACCCCAAACAGAAATATGTCACGTTTTTTTTATCACCGTTTTTGGGTCATTACATCGAGCGAAGAGGTAATGTCTTTTGCAACACAGTTTGATTATATTTCTCCACGAGTATCAGCTTTACCTTCGCCGTTTGTGATCGCACTTATACCAATCCCATATAACAGGCACCTAAACTATGACAGAACAAATGATATTTACTTACAAATCCTTGATTCAGTATCTTGCGTTGTTGAGCAACACCATGTAACTCCACTTCAACTCAACTGCTTGACGCATTCACTAACGCATTATTTCCATTTATTATACCCTGATACTATATTGTGTGTTGTCGTGATATATCTCCAGCTTATCCCGTATCATTTACTAATATTTTATTTATCAATTATTTAAATGATTAGTTAAATATTTATCTAATTAGACAATATCCTATTCAATTATCTATTTTTCAATTATGTATTTAATATTTTAATTTTTTACTTGTTTTAATCATTTGACTGCGGCTATGCTGGGACACTGCCTTGAAGGGTTTTAGTCGAACAAATCGACCCTAGGAATTATTTACTTTTTAAAGCCTAGTATTTATTCTGTCGGTCTCTGTTGCCGAAACGCTAAGTTGCGGGAACATAAACAAACCAACACTGGTTGTCAAGCAGTAGTGGGGGATACAGACATAGACACACACACACAAATGTATATATATATATATATATACCTCTACACGTACACAGTGGGCCACGTGTCAGATGCTAAATCGATCGCAGATTTGAGATCAGAGTAGCCTTCTCCTAGTCTAGTTGCTCAAAAGCTACAGGGTCCAGACTGTCCTATGAGTAAGTAGATGCTGATAGTACACATCGGTTATGGGGACTGTCAGCGACCTCCAAACCTGGTTCTATACCAGAGTTTCCCTTCTCCTAGATAGGTTGCCCTTACCATGGCTAAGGAACTCCGTCTGCCCCATACATATATATAAATATATATTAAAAAATAAAAAAATATATGAGATTTAAGAATATATAAGACATATAAAAGCAATATAAACACATGTTTGTTGGATGACCGTTGACTACTCATGAGTTCCTCTACCCTTCGACGGCTTTTGTTTTTTGTTCCTTCCTCACCAAGCAAGACTTTGGTGCAAACAGTTCGAGACTTGCTCTTCGCAGATGATTGTGCACTTGTAGCACACACTCTTGAGGACATGCAATGTATTCTAAACAACACGCGTGCATCGAAGACTTTTACTCTGACCATCAATATCAAGAAAACCGAGCTTGTCCATCAGCCCATTTGTGACCATCTTCCCACTGTTGCCCCTACTGTATATGTTGATGAGAAAGCATTAAAATACTTTCCTCCTTCACTTATCTTGGTTCCTTTGAGTCTGATGATGCTTTCGGTAAGCTTTAACACAGGCTTTGGATAAGTCGGTGCTCTTGACAACATTGTTTTATGGTGCTGAATCTTGGACTCTGTACCCAAAACATATCAACCAGCTCGACGCTTTTTATATGCAATGCTTGCGTACTATCTCCAACATAAAACTGTGTGACCACATTCATAACAGTGAGGTAATAAAAAATGCAATATATCAGGTTTTGAAGCTATTATCATCAAAATACAGCTTAGGTGGCCAAATCATTTCTCTCGTATATCAAAATTGGAAGGCCACTCACAAACTACAAAAACACAACTAAAAGACAGTTTGAAGCGATGCAATATTCTTTTTTTCTTCCTGACGACACAAAGTAACAAGACTCAGGACCTGGCAACAGTCTTCCTTTTCCTCAGTTCAAAGATTTGATCAAAGTCGACTCCAACATAGAGACCAGCTTCGTGCAAGCATGAAGGAACGCAGGCAAAATGCTGCTCCTCTAAATGAAAACCTTACCTGTCATTATGGTTTTGTAGCAGCAAAGCAGGCCTTGCTGTCCACTGAAGAAAACACATAGTAAATAATCTACAAGCACTCAAGCAAACTGAGCACTTAACTCGTTTCATTTGTCAAAAGGTCTGCAAGGCACCAGTAAGCCTCAGGAGACACATTCGTGTCCATAGCACATGTTTAACGCATTATTTTACTGAACCCTCACTTGTCGTTCAAAAGAGAATCTGCCATGTATATATGTGTGCGTGTGTGTGTGTATATATATAATGTATATATATATATATATATATATATATATATATATATATATATATATATATATATATATATATATATATATCTATATATATATATACGATGGGTTTCTTTCTACCAAATCCACTCACAAGGCTTTAGTCGGCCCGAGGCTATAGCAGAAGACACTGGCCCGAAGTACTACGCAGTGAGACTAAACCAGGGACCACGTGGTTAGGAAGTTAATTTCCTACCACACGGACATGCCATCTATTATTTTTATGTTATTTCTATCATTGCTTTTCTTATTAGTTATTTATTAAACAATTTAATTACTATTAATGCAACAAGCAGTCTTTAAAATTTTCTAATGACCATTTCTAAGGTATTTTTATGAGTAACTCCCATAGATAATGGTGTCTCATCATGCACTATTCAATCATTTCTGGCACCATTATTAATATATTTTATTGTTATTTAACTGATATTATCTCACACAAATTTATATTTTATATTTATTAATTCAAATTTATTGATCATTTTCCTTTTTCACTTCTCGGTTCTGCTTCTAAAACTTTTTCTCTTGCACTGCCGCTCAATAAGATTTTTGCTGAACCACGCAATATTTCATGCGTTTATAAAGTAAGACCTTCTTTGGGAAATGAAATGTTTGAGTTTCTACCATCTAATATATATCTCTGTTCCAAATTTTGCAGCCATATTAAATTTTTATCATCTGAAGAAACGCTCACACGATCATCCAAATAATATATACATGCATACACACACGCTGATGCACGCACACACACACAAACATGCAAACACGCACAGATTTATATAAGTAAATGCCTATTATGAAATATGAAAAGCTATAAATGGACGCCGCTCAATTCAGTTTCAGATCCACATGCCAGTCGTAAATTTCAGCTGTGGTACTTACAACGATCTTTGCAGGTAGATAGTTAGCAGTAAGTCTTCAACCATGATGCCTTCCCCTCCTTCCCTCCTAACCTGTCTCAAAGGCTTTTGTAAATGTCAAGGACGCTGTGTCTTTCCATTTTAAACTAAGCCATTAAACTAAGTAAGATTAAAACCCAGTAGAAACAGAGCTGGTAGCACAAAATCACACCAAAACAGGATTAATCAAATGATATGAACATGGAAGTTTTTAGCTTTCATTCCAGAGTATTTTCCCCCCTTGCCAATACAAACATCCAAGTATGTATGAATTTATAATAGACTTCTTTGAGTATTAGTGCACAGGACTTGCAAGGAGTCATATTACTTTTCCTCACACTAATACTCAGGTGACGTCAGGTGGAGGGAAATTATAGTGATATTTGGCAAACGGAAACTATGTTCTTGCATTTGTGTATGTGTGTGTGTGTATAATATAGACACACATGTATGTATATATAAATATACATGTATGTATATGTATACATGTACCTACACACTCACATTCACACACATAAAGTCATAAATGACAGAGAAATAGTTTAATGAAATTATATTTAGCAACCAAAAAAATTCTAATATTACAACAACTTATAAATAATTTACATTATTATATTCAATGATAAATGAATTACTTACATTAAGCTTTTTTATGAGTACTACCGGATTACTCGAATCCATGTATTATGAATTATATATATATATATATATATATATATATATATATATATATATATATATATATATATATATATATATATATATATGTACATATACATGCATGTATACATAAACATATACAAATTTTATATATGTATATGTGTGTGTATGTGTGTGTGTGTGAGAGAGAGACAGACTCTAAAGACCAATTTCGACTTATGATCATTCACTTGTTCAATAAGCTGGGTTAATTCTCTCACTGAACTAGTGTGCTACGGGATTGAATATTCTCAAGGGATATGTACATTTAGCGTAATTCACAGACAGATTCAGCATAACACAATGCGCGATAAGGCTGGACCTTCGAATTTCAGATACAATGTACAAACCATGTGGTGGTCTTCTGCACAGTTTTCTTCCATCTACTTCGACTTATAAAGCTGTGATTGACCACGGGCTATATGACATTGCGTTTTATTCTCTTCCGTTATATGAATTCTTTGTGCACATGCGCATTGTATGTCGATACTTCTTTTCCCGGTTTCTACTCAAAACAGTTTACAGGTCACAACCATCGCACGAACACGCAGACGTGAGAAGCGCTTCGCGCTCAGATGGTGGTGAAAAATTTGCTTTTATCTGAGTTTGTACATAGGTGCAGGAGTGGCTGTATGGTATGTAGCTTGCTTACCGACCACAGGGTTCAGTCCCACTGCGTGGCACGTTGGGCAAGTGTCTTCTACTATAGCCTCGGGCCGACCAGAGCCTTTGGAGTGAATTTGGTAGACGGAAACTGAAAGAAGCCCGTCGAATATATATATATATGTATGCATATGTGTGTTTGTGTGTCTGTGTTTGTCCCCACCATCGCTTGACAACCGATGCTGGTGTGTTTACGTTCCTGTAACTTAGCGGTTCTGTGAAATGGATCGATAAAATAAGTACTAGGCTTACAAAGAATAAGTCCTGGGTCGGTTTGTTCGACTAAAGGCGGTGGTTCAGCATGGCTGCAGTCAAATGACGGAAACGAATAAAAAAGAAAGAATATGTCATAGAATCTTTTGGCATTTAATTTCTCTCTGGACAAAATACAACTATGTTTCTCTGTGATGAAGATGTAATAAGACTAGAAGCTAATTATATTGATTCTGCTTGCTCTGTCAACAGAGAGGCTAGGTAATGTGTAAGGATAACGTGTGCGCGTGTGTATATATATATATTATATAGGATAAAATTGTGCGTGTGTATATATATATAAATACATGTATCTATGTATGTGTGTATGTATCGTGTATGTATTACGTAGGATAATATTGTATACATGTGTGTATCTGTATATATTTAGTGAAGATAACGTACGTCTATTAAAAAGTAGTATATCTTACATTCCATAAACACACACATATATGTATTTATTTATCTATGTGTAGACATATGCATACACACAACTATATCTGTATGTACGAGTCTGTGTGTATGTAATGTGTGTATATAAATATGTATATATTGTATGCGCAGCCGTGGGTGTGTGGTAGGAAGCTTCCTCCGCAACATGCTTTCGGGTTCAAAAAGAGTCCTCTACCATAGGTTCAGGCCGACCAAAGTCTTCTGAGGGATTTGTTAGACGGAAACTGAAAGAAACTCGTCGAATATATATATATATATATATATATATATATATATATATATATATATATATATATATATGCATGTATGCGTGTGGCTGTGTTTGTTCCTCTCTGCCGCTTACAACCTGTGTTGGTGAGTTTATGTTCCAGTAACTTAGCAGTTCGGAAAGAGAAGTCGATAGAATAAGTACTAGGCTTAAAAACAATAAACAAAAACCCTTGACGGTGGTGGCCCTGCATGATCGTAGTCAAATGTATGAAAAAAGACGTAGACAGGTGGTGTAGACAATAAACATATGTATTAGTTTAACGCTCGGGAAGTGAAAAAGTCATTAACGTTTCGAGCCTACGCTCTTCGACAGAAAGGAACTCAGAAAGAAACAAGGAGAGAAAATAAAGAATGCGTAGTGGCTAGCGATCTATATATATGTATATATATATATATATATATATGCACACACGTATATATATGGTATATATATATATATATATATATATATATATATATATATATATATATATATATATATATATATATATTTACATATATATATATATGTATGTATATATACACACACGTATGTATATGGTATATATATGTATATATATATATATATATATATATATATATATATATATATATATATATATATATATATATATATATATATATATATATGCATGTATATGTACACACACTATATATATGTATATACATATACATATATATATATGTACACACACATATACACACACATACACGCACTTCCTTATATTCATTCCTCCTGAACATTGCATCGCTTCGCTACTCACTTTCTCCGCAACTTATTCTCCGACAATACTTGGCTAAACCTGCAGAAATGTGAGGAAATTGATAAAGTCATTCCTTCACAACAAATTTCATTTGTCTTTCTTTCGCTGCCACCGACGACAAAAATTATTATGACAGCAGCAGCAAAGCCAATATATCTAGAACGATTTTATTCTTCTTTATTGTTGTTGTTGCAGTTGTACTCATTTTCAATTCTCTCCTTATCGATGAATATGTGATTGGGTCAAAAGTACATATGATACAAAGAAAAGAAGTATGATAAAACTAATAACACACTGGTATGTTGCCATGTTGAACTGATCGTGTTAAAGATGGTGGTGGGTCGGTAGTATAAACGAAGGCTCACTCTTTCGTATGATTATTCATAGGGCACACGCACGCACAGGAGAATGTTTTTTTTTTCCCATTGCTCTTTTGTCGATAATTCGTGAGGAACTGAAGCTCGGTTCTGGGGGCTGCAAGCTAACAGAACACATTGCAGTTTTATATTGTCACCATTGCTTACAGCAAGCAATATCTTTAGTTGGACACGGACAAAAGTTTTTTTTTCTCTGAGTCAAGATTTGTGTTTAAGTAGATGTTATTGCCCATGCATCCAAAGGCACAATCTTCAGTGTTGTAACGGTAATCGTAGAAATAGTAAAAAGATATTCATTTTACAAATGATAGAGATATTAGGCATAATTTCAACCAAGAGGTTAGATATGAAATTAATAGATGGCGAGCTGGCAGAAACGTTAGCACACTGGGCGAAATGCTTAGCGGTACTTCGTCTGCCGTTACGTTCTGAGTTCAAATTCCACCGAGGTCGACTTTGCCTTTCATCCTTTCGAGGTCGATAAATTAAGTACCAGTTACGCACTGGGGTCGATGTAATCGACCTAATCTCTTTGTCTGTCCTTGTTTGTCCCCTCTGTGTTTAGCCCCTTGTGGGCAATAAAGAAATAAGATATTGCTTAGAATGTGATTTCCAAGTCCCAGAGCAAAAAATAGATTTTATTAAATGAATAATGATAATCAGTTTTGTCTACATATAGGCACAGTTGTGGGTGTGCGGTAAGAAGCTTGCTTCCCAAACACATGATTCCGACTTCAGTCCCAAGACGTGGCACCTTGAGCAAATGTTTTTTTACTGTAGCCTCAGACCGACCAAAACCTTATGAATAGATTTGGGATACAGAAACTGAATGAAACCCGTTGAGTATATATATATATATATATATATATATATATATATATATATATATATATATATATATATATATATATATATATATATATATATATATATATATATATATATATATATATATATATATATATATATATATATATATATATATATATATATATATATATATATATATATATATATATATATATATATAAATGAAAGAATAAATAGCGTCAAAAGTAAGAGGGAGTACGATACGAAAGCTGTTTAATGATCACTACACATAGGCCATTCGACTCACGATCGTAAAGTCGTGAGTTCAATTCCCGGCGATGCATTGTGTCCTTGAGTAAGACACTTTATTTCACGTTGGCAAAAATGTACCTGTATTTCAAAGGGCCAGCCCTGCCACACTCTGTGTCACGCTGAATCTCTCTGAGAACTGCGTTAAGGGTACATGTGTCTGTGGAGTGCTCAGCCACTTGCACGAGTTAATTTCACAAGCAAGCTGCTTCGTTGATTGTATCAGCTCGGACGCGTGTCCTCGTAACCAACGGAGTGCTCCTTATATTTATACGTGAAAAAGAAGGAAAAACAAAGACACTCAGACGGTGAATATTTAAGTATAAATATATAGATATTTATATTAACAGATCAAACTTACACCGAGTACAAACTACAAAGAAAATAAAGGGAAAGATGTAAGGTGTTATAAGTACAACAACTGTCTCTGGGAGCTCGGAGATCTATCATAGTGTTAGTAGATGTAGTGTATCACAATAACCAGGCCATAATGGAAGCAACCATTATTAGATAAATCGAGCTTCCATCATCAGGGTAGAAAAGATATATTATTATAAAAATCTATATATTTATACTTAAGTATTCATTGTTTGATTGTCTTCAGTGTTTGTTTACCCGAGTTTCGCATATATAGATATATACAAGCAGTTATGTTTAATTTGTTTATCTACATAACTTGATTCCTCTTATAATCATTCTTTACAGCGCGGAATTGGACATTCGTAAAGACACCGGAGTCTAAGATTGACTCATTTGAGCGCTACTAAGTGTTTTCTATACTGAGAATCTCTGGATTCTGCTGACTATATATATATATGTATATAGATATAGATCGATAGATATATAGATAGTTAGATAAATAGATAAATAGATAAAGTCAAAATAAGCAACAAGGATATCCAAAGTTAATGCAGTACGATCGTTTCATGCGACTCCATTTATTTAAGCAATGTGAACATTACATCAAATATATATATATATATATATATATATATATATATATATATATATATATATATATATATATATATATATATATATATATATACATATATATATATATATATATATATATATATATATATATATATATATATATATAAAGGAAAAAGATGAAAATGAAGATTTTTAAGTTAATAAGAGTTTATTATCAGCAATAAATCGATCATTATCCCTTACAGCTGTTTCAATTATACACAGGGAAATTAATTAAATATTAAATTCATATTTTTGGGCATAATCTCTTCAGAGGGAAGAAATTAAAAAACCCTAGATGTTATGTGTTTCCTTATAGATTCATCACATCAGACTGAATGATACTGTTTATGGCTTGTATTTATGTGTTTGGGCGAGGAGTTTGCAGGTTGGTTGTATAATTGAAACAACTGTAAGGGATTGATTTGTTGCTGATAATAAACTCTTATTAACTTCAAAATCTCCGTTTTCTTCTTTTTTCCTTTGCATGAATATAAACTACAGTTTATATACAAACCTATTATTTTAAAGAAATCAATTCCCTACGAAATATTAAGTATTGAACAGTATTTCCTTAAATGACATCATTCCCTCATGAGGCTAACATTACATCTAACTGTATACACACACACACACACACGCACACACACATAATGTGTGTATCTGTGTATCTTTTGAATCTGTGCTTGTCCCACTCCATTGCTTGACACCCAGTAACTTAGCGTTTCAGCATAAGAATCCAATAGAATAAGTACCAGACAGTTTTTCTTAGAAAAAAGTGCTGGGGTCGATTCATTCGGCTAAAATTCTTCAAGGCTGTACCCCAGCGTGACCGTAGTCTTATGACCGAAACAACAAAAGGACAAAATATATATGAGTGTCCCTATCTCCATTGATTGGCAAATCTAGAAATTATACTTAAAAAAGTCAAATACAAAAAAAAAAAAGTAATGGATTATTTATTCTGACACAAGATCACAGAACTTGATATTCATGAATCTGATATTAGAATATATAGTCTTTGGCATTCATTTACCGTTAATTCGAACGGTTCAGAAATGTTCTCATTGAGAATAAAATCATGTGCGGGTCTATCTATCTATCTATCTATCTATCTATCTATCTATCTATCTATCTATCTATCTATCTATCTATCTATCTATCTATCTATCTATATCAATATATATGTATATATATGTATATATATATATATATATATATATATATATATATATATATATATATATATATGTATTATTTATATAAGGGGCATTACTACAGAATAATGCCATATTCTGGGAAGTCCAGTATGTGGCATTATTCTGTAGTAATGCCCCTTACATAAATATAAACGAATAATTATATTCTTGGGAATAGAAATTTCCCTTATGAATTTTTTTACACACTGGCTTCCTGATAAAATTCTTGTAAAAGATTTTTATCCTTTTTTGAATTTATTAATCATATATATATATATGTATATATATCAATATATATGTATAAGAATTAGTTTGCTTACGTCTCTGTAACTTAATGTTTCGACAAAAGAAACTGATAGATTAAGAACCAGATTGAAAGCATCTACGTACCTAAGCTATTCGATTTACTCGACTAAATCCTTCAAAGCAGTGCCCCGCAGTGACCATAGTCCAGTGACACCAACATATAAAAGAATATTTAAGACTGATGTCCGATTGAGGAAAATTACAGTAGTAGTAGAAGTAGTAGAAGTAGTAGTAGTAGTAGTAGTAGTAGTAGTAGTAGTAGTAGTAGTAGTAGTAGTAGTAGTAGCAGCAGCAGTAACAGTAGCAGCAAAAGCAGCAAGAACAGCGTAGATATCTGTAGCGACTGCATTAATACCATCATCATAAAAAATGTTCAGTCACATTCCCTGTCCACACACTAAAACCTACCTGTTTTCCTGTGTACCAACATGCAAAATTCCTGTCGTCTTTCCTAGATTCCTCACGGTCATGTACCAAAACCAACTGGTGTTATTATCAGCTCTCTTGCCAATGTTGATCCTTCTTAAACCGCCTCCCCTTATTTTCCTTTTTCTCAAGACCTTGCACCGACGACATCGCCGTGTAAAGACGGACGAAAGTCTTCTAAGCATTTTTTGGCCTGATGTGCTAGCAGTTCTGCCAGTTCTAACACTATGTAACACGATTTTTGTCCTTGGGTAAGAAGTGTTATTTTCCATTTGCTTACCCCTAGAAAGTATGAAAGCTGGTTAATATTTCTTCAAACTTTGTTTTTTGTTACATTTATTCAAACTCCATAGAATTCCTCTCAACACATGGCTATGACGTTGCCCCGCTACTCCTGCTCATCATCAGAGATGTACATATTGTCAGCCACTAAAGGATATGCTCAAATGTTTAAGGTCAAGCAACTGACAAGCAAATCTGTGGTATTGAGCGGAATAATTGCTATAATGATATTTCTGCTTCAGCAACTCAGCGCTGAATCTGTCTGAGATGTAATGGAAAATAGGTCAGTTTCAAAACATTGATGTTCAGATCACAAAAGCAAAGTTTGAAGGGAATAGTAGTAATTTCTTTTGATTTCTAGATAGAAGCAAATAGGAAATAATACTTACTGATCAAAGGCAAAAGAAAAAAAGTTACACACTGTAATATTTCTATTTCTTCTGCTGCAGTCTTCCGTTATAATTCTATCGGTAATGCTTTCTTTTCCTAGTCATATGAACATTTGTAGTCTCTCACGTCGTGCACATCATCCTCATTGTGGTAGTAATAGTCGTCATTATCATCATCGTCATCGTCGTCATCGTCGTCTTCTGCCCTCTCTTCTCCCTACATATCCATCAGAAGTTATAACTATCTCGCGAAACAACGGACTATTTTAGTCATTAATCCTTACAAAGACGGTGCCGCCGCATATACATTTAGCCGGGGTGGAACAGTCAATATAGCAAGAAAAACGAAACTGAAAAAAGAAAATTCAAGGAAAACCTGATTGAACATCGATTAATGTCCGGTATTTGCTTTCAATTGTATTTGAGAACTATCCCTGTAATTATTAGAAGTCGAAACACTCTAAAAAATTATCTTGGTGAATAAATAAACGATAATTTCTAGCTGAATATTCATACTCAATAGCTAACAGCTCAGTTATGGTTTCAATTCCGACATCTTACTCCTAAAACTCTTCCAAATTATAACCCTTCTTTTCCTAAAACTCTACGGAGTGCTTAGCAGTATTCTGCCCGTCTTTACATCCTGTGTTCATATTCCGCCAAGTTTGACGTTAGCATTCATCCTTTCAAGGTCGATTAAATACCAGTTGAGCACTGAGGGTCAATGCAATTGAGTAGCCCTTTCTCGCCAAGCGTCAGGTCTTATGCTCATAGTAGAAAGAGTTATGATCATTATTATTATTGCGGCGAGCAGTAATAAAGCTGAGAGCACACAAGTTTTGTAGATGGGTGTCTTTGTGCTTAATCTGATCCCGCGTTGCAACAAAAGCCTGCTTTCCAGCTTTTCAAAAGCTGCCGAAGCTTTCTTAACTATCATAAGTTCTACGAACTTGCATCATCTGACAGCATACTTCCCAGATAAGTAAAAGAATTCATCATTTTTAATTCTTTATTTCCTACTATCTTTGTTTTAACATGCATTTTACAGGTGAAACTTGTAACATAACTTCTGTTTTCTTAAAATTAATTTCCCAGCCAAAAGCTCCACATGATGCATTTAAAATTGTAATCAGATCCTGTAGTTCCTCTTCTGTATGAAATACTAAATCACAGTCATCAACACATAAAAGTTCTCTAACAAACGATTCAAACATCTTAGTATCTGCGGCAAATCGTCTGATGTTGAACAATCTCCCTGTAGTTCTAAATCTGATGGAGATTTCTTTAGTGTTATCTTTGAATGCTACCATAAATACTATTGTAAAAAGCTAATAGCGTTGGTGCAAAATTGTCTCCTTGCTTTACCCTGCCTTCAACAGGAAAAAAGTTTATAAAATTACCATTAAAGCCTTCATGTTCTCATACAAAGATTGTATCAGGTCTGTAAACTTGTTAAGACAACCAAACTTCTTTAACACCTTCCATAACATTGAACTGCTGAGTGTGTCAAATGCTTTAGTGAGATCAACAAATCAAGATTCTGCTCAATACACTTTAGTTGAATTTGTTGTACAGAAATTATCATATCTTTAGTTCCTCTTTGTGCTCTAAACTCCTACATTTCAGTACTTCTACAGGTAGTCCATGCCTGCCAGGTAATTTCATTTGTGCTATGGCTTTGTTGACTTCTTAATTAGGGATTTCATCTAAACATTCTCTTAATGGCAGCTGGTCAGTATCATCTAGCAAAAATTCATCCATCTCTGTTATCCTGTTCATTTCCTCACTTGGCTGCTCCAAGATCCTATTTTCATCTTTGGCCTTAACAAGAACAAGAGTTGATTTTTGTGGACCATCGACTATCTAGTATTTGATGCGTTTTGAAATGCTAGAACTTTTTCTTTCTTGAAGGCATTCTGGATACCACACAAACGTCTTTGGACTTCATCTTTCATCTTCCTTAATGTTTCCACTGCTTTCTCCTTATCATCTGAAGATATATTTCGAAGGAATCTTTTTTCATGAAGTCTTTGTTTTTCGTCCAGCAGTTTATGAACCCCCTTATTCTCTTCGAACTAGTCTGGTGTTTCCGTTTTCTAATGCACAGTGTTTCTTTAGATGCGTTTTATACCCTTTCTTTGAAATCTTCTCAAATATTCAACTGCCAGTGTTTTATAATACTAACTCAAGAAAGCGATTTCAAAGAGCCGACGCAGTTGGACGATTAAATGACGAATTCGAATCATTTATGGAATTTTAGATAGTTGAACTTATACATTTTTTGATTTATAAGTTGATAAGCTTTTTCAGCTGAGGTTGGTGACCTGGTGGCGCGTGATTTATGACCACAGCCCGATGACAAAAATAAAATAAAACAATAAGTAAAATAATATGCGAATATATATATATATATATATATATATATATATATATATATATATATATATATATATATATATATAACTCATGAGCTTGAGGTCACAAAAAAGTCTCTGCATGGTCACTCAACCTGCTGAAAATAAGAGCTAAATCTCTAGCAAATCGCTGCGTGCCGTGTTAAAACAAAAAAGTGGGACAACGATTATGTTCGAGGTACCCTGCGCAGAGAAAAAGAGAAGATTGTCAAGAATTTAACCACAGGGTCTTTCGATCAGGATTGAACTAGGGCTAAACAACAACAGCAAGTGCAGTTTTCCCATATATGTATAGCGATTTGCTAGAGATTTAGCTCTTATTTTCAGCAGGTTGAGTGACCATGCAGAGACTTTTTTGTGACCTCAAGCTCATGAGTTAGTGAATGAGCCCTTGCCAATCAATTAATCGGCTTTATTCTGGTTGTAACCTCGAATGTCTGTGTTTGTAGCAAAAGTTATCTCTCTAAAAATTATAACATGGCATTTGATAACTGATATATTATCTTCAATTTAAAAAACATATTTTCCTAGTTCGATCCAGTCTGATACTACATAGACATCCTAGAATAAAACGGCAGAAAATAATGGAAGAAAAAATCGATGTAAGCTTCATGTAGACAGTGAATTGGTAGAGCTGTTAGGATATATAACAAAATGTCTTGTATTTATTGTGGGTGTCTCTGTCTTCTGTCTATCTGTCTGTTTGTCTGTCTGTCTGTCTGTCTGTCTGTCTCTCTCTGTCTCTCTCTCAAGTGAGTCCAGGTCCTGCGGAGGCCAACTTTACCTTCTTTCCAAAATATCTGCCAGAACGTGTGGAGTGGCAAAATGTTCAGAGTATCGAAGGGAATTCCTAATAGTTTTGTTCCAGCTTTCTGCGTTCTTATTTCTTGGGTATCTCCCTGTTTCATACCACCTACCACCACCACCACCATATATATATATATATATATATATATATATATATATATATATATATGAAAAAAGACAAAGTAGAAAATGCTAAAATACTTTTATAAAGAACATTACAGAACCGGTTTCGATCCTTGAGATCTTTTCAACAGTAAGGTTCATATCTGAAGAACCTAGAAGAATAGGTGCAAGCGCTAATATTCATAAAACATGTGGCATATTAATAACAATCTGTAAATGTACAACCATCCAGATATCTGAGTACCTTATTTTTCTAATATATATATATATATATATATATATATATATATATATATATATATATGTATATGTACATATATATGTATATATGTGTTCGAGAACAGCTTGACAACCGATGTGTGTCTACGTTCCCATAATACAGAGGTTGAGCAAAAGAGAAAGATTGAATAAGTACCAGGGTTTACAAAAGAAGTAATAAGTACTGGGGTTGATTCATGCAACTAAAATTGCTCAAGGTCGTGCCCCAGCATGGCCGTATTCAAGTGACTGAAATAGATAAAAGATAAAATAAAAGATAAAAAAATAAAAGTAGGAAATTCTCAATTACAAGAAATTGAATTTCCATTAACCCATGAGTTTATAATTGTCATTAGCAACACACAAGATAGAAAACATGTTAAAAAGACAGGTCGGTTTCTCCTCAACTTTTTGTAAATTCTTAAATATATCTCCTTCTGTAGTATATATATATATATATATATATATATATATATATATATATATATATATATATATATATATATACTGCCAAACACTTTTTGTTGAATACTGTCTTTTAAATTGTTTTACACATTCTCTTATTATTTTCAAAAAATGTATATATGTATTTTAATACTTAAAATATTATTATTATCAAAGAATGTATATATGTATTTTAATACTTTTGTGACAAGCAGTACTTAACACAACAAAGCTTATACAAAGCTTTACATTTTACTTTTGACAATCTTTTTCTAAAAAAGTGAAACCAGTCAAGTCAATAAACATCTTTAAAATTGCATCTTCAAACCTTCTTTCATACATACATACATACATACATACATATATATATATATATATACTGACCCAGAGACATGCGCACAAACAAACAAAAAGAACTCAGCTCGGATAACGGACAGAGTCAACGACTACTGAAAAGGTTGCAGGACTCAACGAAAATTTTAGCAAAAATAAATAAGTAAATGAGTGGAAACTTTACCGGTGAGTGTGTTAAATAATAAGGCACTAAAACAGAATAACTCTCCCCAGACACAACAATATGTATATATGTGTGTGTGTGTGTGTGTGTGTGTGTGTGTGTGCGTGCGCGCGTATATTCCAAAATTTGGAAATGTTTCACACCTTAAAATGATTTTGATTAAGACATTTTGTGCCCTACGATAGCTAGCGGAGTTTGGACTTCTTTTTGTCATACACCATCTACTAACAACCCCATCTACTAACCATAAACTATAAAATAATATTTTTCAGCTTATCAAATCTTGATATGGGAAAAGTTTACAATTTGTTATGTCAATAAACCTTTATTGTTCCTGAAAGTTGCTTTTTTATATCTTCTACGGACTGCTCGAAGTTTGCTAACTCCCTAGACTTTGATCCTTGGATCTTACCTTCACACACACACACACACACACACACACACACACACACACACACACACACACACACACACACACACACGCACACACACACACACACACACACACATACACACACATGCACACGCACACAGAGTAAGAGACATTTAACATCTTTGGCAGATTTTGTATGGCGACTGAAGGAAGATAAAATGAAGTACAGTATAACTTGGTCAATAGTATGGTACGCGAAACCATACAATAAAATTTCCAGTAGATGCCGTCCCTGTTTCGAGGAATCCTGGTCTATTCTCTGGACTAACGAGAAGATAATTAATAGAATTTCTGAACAACTCTTGAGATGCCTACATGCATATAAATGTACTTTCGCATAATGAAGTTAGAATGAATTTTGAGTAACCTTTAACTTAATTTACTTTAAGGTAAGGATGACTTAAGTTAACCTTTAACCTCCCCATTCTTATAAACACCAAGTAGACAACTAACTCGTTTTGTGATCATGAGTGCACCAAACCTCACGTGTGCGTATGCTCACATTTTTGCGGATGCTTGTATGAGCGAGTGTATCGTGCCATGCAGCTTGTCCGAGGGCGTGTAGACATCCATATTTGTTAACGATTATTCTTAATACTTTTCTCGCTGGACTGCGTGTTCGTTTCTCTTTTTGCTATCTGTGATTTTACTTTTGTATATATATATATATATATATATATATATATATATATATATATATATATATATATATATATATATATATATATATATATATAAATGAAGATATGTAACTAGACTGAGTGATGACAATGTATAATAACAAATCTTGTTCTTTTGTCGGCTTTATGTCCAGTACGTTATCGAACACTTCGTATATCATATTATTTCATCTGACCTTATTACCACATTAATAGCTATTTCCAAGGTAATAATGGTTTCAAATTTTGATACAAGGCCAGCAGTTTAGGAGGAGAGGGTAAGTTAATTACATGGAGCCCAATCAAGTAGACCTCGGCGGAATTTGAACACAGATTGAAAAAACGGACGAAATGTCGATAAACATTCTGCTAGGTCGCCGTCTTAATAATAATAATAATAATAATAATAATAATAATAATAATAATAATAATAATAATAATAATAATAATAATAATAATAATAATAATAATAATAATAATAATAATAATAAAATATTCAGACAAATACATAACAAAAACATCACAGCTTACAAATATATATAACTACAGAAAATAGCACTACTGGGCACTGCACACATCCTACGCAAAACACTTTCAATACAGTAACCATAAGAGCACCACAGCAAACTACAGCACATACCCAAGGCACACAGAGCTGTGTTCGGTAGTGAAGTGAAAGCACGTTATAAAAATAAAACTACTGAACAATAATAATAATAATAATAATAATAATAATAATAATAATAATAATAATAATAATAATAATAATAATAATAATAATAATAGAAAGGGAGGCGGAAGAGGGTAAATATCAGCAGAAGACTTCGTGGAGTTAGCTAGAGTAGATATAGACTTATATGTAGGTTATAGTGGAAAAAGTTTATTAAAAGCTGATAGAGTCACAACAAGACAGGGAAACCTAAAACCCAAACGAAGTTAGAAATCAGAAAAAAAGTAGAGAGATTATTTGACTGGCAGGAGAAGGCGTTGCATCGTAGATTCCCAAAGAAAGCTGCAGCAAATAATAGTAGTGAGACATGGCTATGGCTAAGAAAAGCTGAAACGGGAGACAGAAAGTTTGTTAGTAGCTGTACAAGATCAAGCATTAAGAGCTAATTGGATAAAAGCCAAGATAGTTAAAAACCAGATAGATTCCTAATGTAGATGATGCAAATCAAAAGAGGAAAGTGTTACTCATATAGTATGTGAATGTAGTATTGACAATCTAGGAAGAGCAATCCACTGAGAGTTATGTGGAAAGTTAGGATTTGACCATACTGATAAATGGTATGAACATGAACCTGGTAAAGTACTAGAAAGTAAGAAATACAAGATGTTGGGGAACTTTAACATTCACACTGACAGAGTAATAGAAGCTAGAAAGCCTAATTTGGTAGTAGTAGATAAAGAGAATAGAAAGTGCCAGATAATTAACTTTACAGTCCCAAATGATGTAAACTTTAATATAAGTATAGAAAAAATTGCAAAGTACCTGACAAGATTCAAGAAATTCCAGTAGTGCTTATGAACGTCCATCCCGAACTTTATCTGGATACCAATTGGTATTCTTTTCAATCCAATTATGCCAGATTCGATCATCATTTTTATTTTCAGTAAGCATAGGGTTTTCTGACTCCTTGTTACCATTTTTTTCAAAAAATATTCCTCGTAACGGCGGACGAAATGAAATAGCCCTTGAGCTAGTTTATTCTTGTCGAAATTCTTAGTCCAAGCTCCAAGACTGAGACATCATTGGGTGAAAGTTTTAGTTTAGATAAATTTATGACCGACATTATTCTCTAGTCTGATGGATTTTCTCGGGCAAGTGGTTTTTAGAGCCTTACTCTCATTAGATTCCTGACTACTTTTTGGGCTTTGCTCGAAATCTTCACTTAAAACATGGAACCTATTGGGTGATAAAATTTGTTCTGAATGTTCATGTGAGAAGTTATAATTTTTAGTCGTCTTTCTAGGGTTAATCCATTTCTGGGTGGGAGACAGAAAGTGAGCAACTACTGTGGTTTTTGTAGACATTTGAAAAACCTTTACTTTCGGGAAACGAACAAATTTATTGTTTTCGAAGCAAAATCTTAAATGTGCTCGTATTTTTGGTTGATCAAATAGAAACTTCTCTGGAGCGTTTCCAATGACCAGTTCAAATGCTTACTTCAGGGGAAAAAGGCCACAGTCAGATGCGCCAACTTGAGGATTAGTTATATGAACTTGTTGAACTGTAGGAATAATGTTTGTGGTGAGTATAATATTGTTTTTTGGGCTATTAGTTCCTGTGAAACTGCGAAGTTCAAACTGTGATAAATATAAACATCTCCGAATAAATTGGTGGACAAAATAAAATGATTGTTCCTGGTGTGATGAATGAACAGTGTGTGATGTGGACTGTATGTTAGAAATTCCGTGTGAGAAAAAATGGGTTGGTTGTATTGGAATTTCAGGAAAATTTTCCCCTACGATTTTCAATCCGGCGTTAATAAGTTTATCACATAACATTTGTCCCAAAAGTAAAATCGACTTCTCATATTACAAAGCAAATATTCTGAACCAAAATGTTCTCTTACCCACTGGCTCAGGGGAATGGTAAATCAGCTTTTTCAGCTTCTTTTCTTTTTTTTTTTTTTTGTCTTCAGGGCCGAAATTTCCTTTTTTTACAAAGTTCATCAAGCAGTTACACAAATAGTTCAAACGATTTTTAGAAAAAGATACCTTTTCAAGGACACTCAAAATTTCCTTAATGTCTGCATCAGGCAATATTAATTTTGAACGATAGTGTTCAATAATAGCTTCCATGATGTTAAATGAATTGTTCTCACCAATTAATTTAAACTTTTGAAGCAATGAATCGTCAGGCTTTGATGCACATATTGGTACATTTGATGTAAGACCGTCCGGTATAACTTTTTCTTGTTTGCATCTTTCCAGAAATGGTAAATGACTTTTGATTTTAGCACGAAAACGATTCAGTTTTTTAACTGATAGAGATGTCTATTTCTCAATTTTGATTCGTATTTGAATGGTGCAAAATCCATTGGCTCAGGATTGGGCTCAACACTGGGGTCTAGCGAAAGTAACAAGAATAAAACGCAAAGCTATAATTTACATTACGTTTTTCCTTAGACACCCGGCTGTTTTTGTAACTTCCAGAATTTCTATATGTTCCAATTCTTGCTCATGGGAACTGCCCATATCCTACGTAAAATACTGTCTATGTGATCTCAAATTTTAAAACAAACACATAATTTTCTTATGGTTTCTTAAACATTCTCTAGAACAACACTATGTGTTGTTCTAAATATATGTGTTGTTCTAAATATAAATCCAAATATATGGTACCCTAGGCATAACACCTACATGAACTTCTAACTTGTTGCCTGTTGAGGTCTTTGGGTGAGACTTGAATCCAACTTGTACAAATGCAAAGCAAAAGTGAAGCATAAAATAATAATAATAGTAATAATAATCCTTTCTATTATAGGCACAGTGCCTGAAATTTGGTAGGAGGTGCTAAGTCGATTACATCGACCTCAGCATTCAACCGGTATTTATTTTATGGACTCGAAAAGATGAAAGGTAAAATCGGCTCCGGCGGCATTTAACTCAGAACGTAGAGACGGACGAAATGCAACTAAGCATTTTGCTTTGTGTGCTAACGATTCTGCCGGCTTGCCGCCCTATATTTCCAAGGTAATAATACCAAGCTATCACTGTTCCTTACTACATGATCCTCCTTCAAAACAACTAGGACTAAGAATTTCCGCTCGGAATTCATAACTAGAAACTCTTTTGAAAGAAGAATGGAGGGAACCATTAGGATTTGATAATATCGATCTCAGGCCGTAACTGGTACTGTATTATATTGAAAATGGAAGGATAACAGTAAAGTTGGCAAGAGTGACGCTTAAATTGCAATTATAGTGTGTGCCATGCGAATCCGTGTACGGTTTCGAAAAAAATTTCATTAAATCGGCTTACGTGGATCCAGCACTACAACAGACGACAGAATCTCAGTGTGCCGTGCAGTCGTTTCGTACCAGGAGCCATATTATGGCTCCAAATCTAACTTCTCAATCAGATGTGCCTGTACATGTGCATGTACGAA
The DNA here is from genome assembly GCF_046866305.1 of Octopus bimaculoides. Taxonomy (NCBI): domain Eukaryota; kingdom Metazoa; phylum Mollusca; class Cephalopoda; order Octopoda; family Octopodidae; genus Octopus; species Octopus bimaculoides. The sequence goes on along the minus strand of NC_142944.1, from coordinate 38,733,889 downwards.
CGTCGAATGTATGTATACATACCTGTGTGAATTTGAGTGTGCTCATACATTATAGCACGCGCGCGCGCGTAAACATAGTATGTACATACGTACGCATACACATACAAATAATAGTACAAATATCATTTAGATAATTATGAAATATGTATATATATATATATATATATATATATATATATATATA
>NC_142944.1:38728705-38731205 GCF_046866305.1 Octopus bimaculoides | reverse complement strand
ATTTAATTTTCTCTCTTCGCTCCCTTACACCAAATGGGCTCAACACCTCTCTTCATCTGACACCAACCTTACCTCCTCTCTTCATTCGACACCATTCTAACACACACTAGCATTGACCATTTTTCAGCACCTACATGGCACACCACCATCCATTCACTCACACACTATCATCTACACACACACGTTACACACACACACACACACAGTTACACACACACACACGTTATACACACTCACATATATCAATCTCATATACATACACACATGCACGCTCACCTTCTCTTTTGGGGATTACTAGAACTATTTTTATCTCTCTTTCTTTCTATCTCTATTTTTCCAATCATTGCCATGCTGGACCTTTGACACGTATTTTCATTTTCTCTCTGATTTTTTTTTCTGCTTATTCTTCTCTGCTGAAGGGCGTGGACCTGAAACATAAAATACTTTTTCATCTTTCCCGAGTGTCAAACAAATGCACTTGCTTGTTGTTCATACACTTGTCTTCGTCTTTGTTTTTCTATAAATTTCAATTACACGCACACATACATACATACATTCAAATAGAGGTTAAAATAGCCGCATAAAGGGATAGTAATATCCAATAAATTACAGGTTCATTGCCTAATATTTTTTTGTGAATAATAATATTCATAAAATAATAGGTCTATATATAAATCTTGGTTTAATAAACATTCAAAAGAAAATTAAGGAAGTGGAGCTATATCATAAATATAATTTATTATCTGCAAAAATCCAACATATTCTTTTACAGTTTTGTTTGGAAGGAGATCCTGTGGCTGTTGAATGTTCACTTGCTGAGACTTCTGAAAGTCCGTGGGTGGATTTGATGCAGTAGTCGATGTCTCTTCGCAAGTTTCGGATTGTGAGAGAGTGTTCCCGGGGTACTGAAAGTTATTGACAACTTCCAGAGGCATGTCCCGAGGTAAGAAGAATTGCTAACAATCTTAAAGTTAGTGATAAGATAGAATTCCTACCCCCACGTCAACCCTTTATTACCCTGAAGGACCACGAAGCAAATTTAAATAGAAGCCCTAAATGTAGACTAATTAAGCCAGCTAAAACTGAAATATTATTTTAGATCGTATTTTAATAGTGAATTAAATTTACGGATTTGCAGAAATAGTAAGTTAGTAATAGATTGGTTCAAAGAAATTAGTCATAAGCACAACTGCAAATTTACGCAGTTCGATATTGTGGATTTTTACCCGTCAATGTCTAGGCCTTTGCTTCTAAAAGCATTAGACTTCGCCAAGCAGTATGCCACCATCGATAGCTCGGAATTAGATATCCTTTTTTATGATGATTCCACCTGGGTCAAAAAGAATGAGGATTCTTTTTTCGATATACCGATGGGGTCATATGATGGGGCGGAGTTGTGTATGCTTATAGGAACTTATATTTTACATAACCTGCATCCAGAATTCCCTTTTATAGATGCAGGATTATACAGGGATGACGGTTTTATAGTTACCTAGAATTTAAAAGGCCATGAATCAGATAAACTTAGGAAGACTCTTATTACTTTCTTCCAAAGAATGGGCTTACGAATTACAATAGAAAGTAACCTTAATAACGTAGACTTTTTAGATATTGACTTAGATTTGAAATTAAATAAATTTAAACGCTATCGCAAACCCAATGAAAAGCTATGTTATATTAGCAGAGTCAAATCATCCACTCGTAATTCTTAAGAACCCAATTAGTAATATAGGAAGGCGCATATCATCCATATTTTCAGATGAGACAGCATTTCAAAATGTGCGCCGTATTATAATTATGCATTAAGGAAAAGTGGATTCTCGGAGAAGATCCAGTATAGTCAAACTAATTCTAACTATAATAGACCGCGTAGAACTAGAACTAGGAAAGTTATTTGGTTTAATCTGGCATTTAATATTACCGTAAGAACTAATATGAGTAGGGAAGTCTTTAAATTGGTTTTTAAACATTTTCAATGTAACCATAAACCCTATAGAATTTTTAATAGGAGAACATTGAAGATTAACTATTCATGTTGCAAAAACTTCGCCTCCTTTATTAATCAACATAGCACAAAAATTATTACAAACAACCACATTGCCGAATCTAATCTGAGGAACTGCAATTTTAAAGATAGGACTTGCTGTCCGCTAGAGGGTAAATGTCTTGAAAAAGGAATTGCTAATAGAGCCAAAGTGCATATAGATGGCTCTCAAGAATATAAAACTTACACTGGGGGTTCGGAAAATTCACAATTAACGTGAAGTCTTTTTTTAGTATTTTTTCATTCGCTCGATTAAAACCTGTGTCTTTTTGGAGTTTTTCGGTAGTTTTTTAGTGCCTCAGCATTAATTTCAAGCATGTAGAAGACAGGCAGTTCGCCATACTCCCTTAATATAATTATATACATATATATATCATTATTAATTTTATATATATATATATATATAGGCGCAGGAGTGGCTGTGTGGTAAGTAGCTTGCTTACCAACCACATGGCT
>NC_142944.1:38701205-38708705 GCF_046866305.1 Octopus bimaculoides | reverse complement strand
AACAGTTCCTATTATAGTAGGTGCCTTAGGTATAATAAAAAAATATTCAGACAAATACATAACAAAAACATCAGGACTTACAAATATATATAACACACAGAAAATTGCACTACTGGGCACAGCACACATCCTACGCAAAACACTTTCAATACAGTAACCATAAGAGCACCACAGCAAACCATAGCACGTACCCAAGGCGCACAGACTGCGCTCGGTAGTGAAGTGAAAGCACATTATAAAAATAAAGCTACTGAATAATAATAATAATAATAATAATAGTCATAATAACATCGAAAAATACCTTAGGAATGGGAACCCAGGTTCGAAATTTCCCCAAGACACCTGAAGAAGGCTGGAGGGTATATCAGCCGAAATGTTGTGTTAACAACAAACAAGATGAGGACAAATGTCCGTCGAATGTAAATAATCTAAATAATGTATATATATATATATATATATATATATATATATATATATATATATATATATGTGTGTGTGTGTGTGTGTGTGTGTGTGTGTGTAAATATATAAAAACAAAAAGATAAAGAGAGCAAAGGTAAGGTTGGAGAAGTATTTTATGGATAGAGTCTTACAGCTGTTTCTGGGAAGATCCAGTACTTCCCTTCATCGGAGACAGAAAAAATAAAGTAATCTATTATTATATCCATAGGCGGATATTTTTAGTATGAAGTGGTAAAGAGTGTGATGTGCTGAAAAAAGAGAGAACAGTACTTGAAGTGTAGTTTCATTCCAGTGGTAAATATCCGTGTAGAAATCCGTGCAAAGTAATCCTTGTGTGGATAATCCGGAAATTTATGTTGGAGCGAAAGTTGATATAGCATAGATAGCAGAGGTACATATATTCCATGTTGTGATGGACTTTTGCTTGTTTACTTTGCACAGATTTCTACACGGATATTTACCACTGGAATGAAACTACACTTCAAGTACTGTTCTCTCTTTTTTCAGCACATCACACTCTTTACCACTTCATACTAAAAATATCCGCCTATGGGTATAATAATAGATTACTTTATTTTTTCTGTCTTCGATGAAGGGAAGTATTGGATCTTCCCAGAAACAGCTGTAAGACTCTATCCATAAAATACCTCTCCAACCTTATCTTTGCTCTCTTTATCTTTTTGTTTTTATATATTTACATATACACGCGCTAATACACGACTTATAATACCCAATCCTGTTCATACAACGACTGGAGCAAACTAGTCGGTATACAACACTTACTCGGTATTACCTGTATCCTCCTGGGTTTGGTTAAATCCAATACCCTCCTCAACCTTATATATATATATATATATATATATATATATATGTTTGTATGTATGTATATGGTAAAAACCTTCTGTGCTATGGGAAGTTCATTTACAGTTACCTGATAACATCATACAGGGAATACGCTCTTGTTTCTGGGTATACATCACGAATTTCATAGTATCCTTAGAGTTTATATAACTTGATAAATGACAGGAAATGGAGTGTTTCGCCTCATGTTTACATTCGCAGTACATTGATGAGATAATCATTAACATGCATTCTCACACTTGGTGAAATGACAAGTACGGTCTAACGAAGGTATTACTTAAGAATTGCTGAAGAAGTTGCTGCGCCTACAACAGCAACAGGCGCAACGACATCACACGCCCACAGATGTACGTGGGGTGCACTGGGAACTCTCTCAAACAGCGTATTTCCAATTATCTGTGCTCCTTCAGAGTTCGGAGAAGGAGGTATGTGACATCGCTGGCCAGCCATATCTGGCAATTACGAAACGAAGAGATTCCTTACTCAATTGCATGGAAAATTCTCGAGAACCCAGGCCCCTACATCAGCGGGACGAAACGGTGCAAGTTATGCATTGCCGAACGCATGAGTATCCTTAAGGACTTGTTTGTGCCAGTGGATATCCTGAACTCCAGGACGGAGATTTTCGGAATTGTATTTTAGAAAATGCCTACCGGCATTTTTGGAATCCGCAAGGCGGCACCACAGCCGGAAACCAATAGCCAACGACGGAAGCAGTATTAATGTCAAAATGCAATCGTTATGTCCAACTTAACATGGATGTTTAACTTGAGGTCAGGGCTGACACTAGGAAATGCAGGACCGAATTAGAGAATTGTTCCTCTAAACTACAAAAGCTAAAGATCGATGTTTTATGCTTCGTGTAGGATTCCAGTCCCAGCCAAAAATCATTGAGGCCTTGGGGCTCCTCCATTAACCACAATGATATACTAAAAGTTGAAAGCTCATACGAAAATTTTAATGTTTTATTACAAGTCAAGGTAAGAAAATCGATCGTTTTTACTTCTTGAACATTCCAAATGATAACGAATAATTTCAAGTACTCAAATTATATTATGCTGACGGGCCGGGAATAAAGGCAAGATAGCGCTATCTACATGTCCAGTAAATGGATTTTATGGAAAAATGGAAGAAACATGTACTCATTAACTCATACGAAAAAAACTCTCAAGATAAAGAAAAGAAACACATTCACATTTCTTTCTCTCTCTCTCTCCATATATGTATATATATATATATATATATATATATATATATATATATATATATATATATATATATATATATATATATATATATATATATATATATATATATATATATATATATATATATACATATATATATATATATACATATATATATATATATATATATATATATATATATATATATATATATATATATATATATATATATATATATATACCCTTATATATATATATATATACACATATATATATATATACATATATATATATATATATATATATATATATATATATATATATATATATATATATATATATATATATATATATATATATATATATATGCATATATATATATATATATATATATATATATATATATATATATATATATATATATATATATATATATATATATACACATATAAATATATATACACATATAAATATATATACATAAATTATATATACATATGTATGTATATATGTCTTATAGCTTGATCTAACATATCTTCCACTCACTTCGGGCTGTCTTTTAAGTAAACAAAGCACAAAGTAAACTGGATACGAAATGATATATGTCTACCAATATAACTATGATTATCACTGGAAAATACTCACTCGGATTCTATACATGGGTATTTACCTTTGAAATGGAACTATACTCCAAGTACTTTTTCTTCTTTGTTTTTTCTTCTCTGCATCGCTCTCATTTCTTACTGCAAATCCACTCGTACAGATTTAATAATCCTTAGCTTCTACTATTACCGTCTCCGATGAAGGGATACATTGAATTTTCCCTGAAACAGCTGTAAGACATTTCTACTTAAGGCATAAATTTATTTATACCATTGGTTTCTTCATCTCATTCTTTTTATATATGTATATATATATATATATATATATATATATATATATATATATATATATGAATTACGAAAACAAATATGTAATAACGAGAGAAAAAAGTAATACAAAGAATGACACTTCATTAGTTGTCGGCTGTCTATCTACACCCCATTTCGAGAGGCTTTGGCTGACTAGAGGCTATAGTAGAACATTGTTGCCCAAGGTGTCACGCAGTGAGACTGAATCCGACACCGTGTGGAATGGATGGGAACTTCTTACCACACACACAAACACACACACATATGGGAGTGTATGCGTATACGCACATGTATATATACATGTATTTATGTGCGTATGTACAACTATATATTATGTTGATGGTTCTTATTGCATGTAAAAGAAATGAACTCTCGAGTTATAGAATTGAACTACCCCTGAGTAGAAGAATAGACAAAAAATCCCATGACAATATCGGCAAACTCTAAATGAGATGTCTAAATAATGTCAGGAGTGAAGAATATGCCGATTTGGATATGCCGTTTTAGAAAAGACACTCTGATTGTCCGGAAATAATAAAACCGTTGTGAAACCGTGTTTCTGCCTCAACAAGCATAGCAGTTGCCATGGCCTAACTTCTCGAGACATATACAAGGAAAGGAAAACATTTATTGTCATTTAGTAAAATTGCATAATTAAAACTAAATTCAACTAAATTTAGCTAAACTTAGAGTGACTAGGAGTAAGAATATGACAGAAAAAAAAAAACGAATAAAAGAATATCAAATATTGTACACGATAAATTGTTATTCTTCTATTGTTTGAACCAGAAACTGTGGCACTGGTGGATACTGCTATAAAATTATTCATTCTTTGAAATTATCTTTCTTTTGACAGAAAAATATACCAATATTTTGTAACAACTGAATCCAAGGCGAAATAATGTCACCTTGAGATGTAAAGGGGCTGGCATGGGAACCGCGTCAGCGATGGAGAACACTGGTGGGCTTGGTCGGTTCTTCGCATGATGACGCCTGTGGGACCATTCACCTGCAATTATACCAGCCCCACCAAGCAAGAGCATGAAAGAAAGAAAAAAAAAGAATATAGTTATGCAGATGATACAAAACTTCTCAGAAGATACAAAACCCTGGAACTGTTGTGCATCTGCAACAGGAGTTGGACGCAGTATACAGGTGACTGAAAAAAATAATATGCAGTTTAATACTAGAAAATTTAAAGCCCTGTGTTGCCAACACACGAAGCTCAATGAAAAGCAAATAGGATACAGTGACCTACGATTTGGTTGGCCTGAGGCTATATTTGAAGATATCTGCCCAAGATGCCACTCAGTGGGATTGAACCCACAAACACGTGGTTGGGAAACAAGCTTCTTAACACACATCCATGTATATATATATATATATATATATATATATATATATATATATATATATATATATATATATATATATATATATATATATATATATATATATATATATATATATATATATATATATATATATATATATATATATATATATATATATATATATATATATATATATATATATATATATGTATATATATATATATATATATATATATATATATATATATATATATATATATATATATATATATATATATATATATATATATATATATAAAATAGTAAGGTAAAAAATTGGATATTAATTGATATCAATTTAATACCAGGAAACCAGCACATTAAAAGAATCAGAAGATTCAGAAAAAAATTTCTCAGATCTCAAAAGGATTATTGTATATGAATATATAAAAAAGACCAATAAGTGGACTACTAGCACATTAGCAGTCCACTTAGTGGTCTTTTATATATATATATATATATATATATATATATATATATATATATGTAGTGAAACCACCTCTCTCACGGTTATATATTAACAAATGCGAGCGTAGCAGAAAACAACCCTTTCCCGCCTGCTGTGTCATCACCTGACTGACTTTTATTTTCGCGGGTAAATTATCACCAGTCCGTTTGCCCCAGGACGCAAACCGACCAACCGTAGCCACTAATAAGGTCACGTGAGAGAGTGTTTTTCTAATGATTTTTGGAGCCCCTATTTTCCTATAAATAGCCTAAATTATCCGCGGCAATTCGTCGTGGCTCAGATCCTCACAGATCTGGTCGTTGACCACACATGCGTAACACAGCACCAACCAACCAGCCAGTTTTCTAGCGACGACATCACCAGCATCGTTCAACTACGTACTACCAGCACCATCGCCAGCGTCAACACGACTTCTCCACGTACATAAGCTACCAAACAGCCACCTCAGCTTCTCTTCTCAACCCTGTTTGTGTGAATCGCCTCACCACGAAGTTAACAGCCAAAATTTGACACCTGCGAGGACCCATCTGTATCAAGAATCCGGCCCGGCATCGAAGCCTCAACATCACGACAAGTGACTTAGCACTGCCTAACGCCTCAACCTCTTACATACAGACCTACAATCTAACTGTGTACCTTAACAGAACTGGTATATTTCCTTATCCGTGTTACTGACTCTTATCTATACTCTGTAACTCTTACATACACATACATACATTTGTATACACACTCTTCTGTTTACATGACGGCCTGTCTTATATTATGTTTTATTATGTCGCATTCACACACACACAGACATACAGTTTAATGCTCTAATAAATCTTACTGTTATTCATCTTTATCGGTTGCGTTTCTATCTTGTCCTTCCTGGCAAACTTCTTAGTTCTCTATGTTATAGTATTATAACATATCAGTATATTTTTGTGTCGACCGTGTGACGCGTTTAAAAAAGGAGCCTTTTTTCCATTCGTCACCATTTCTCCTTTGGTTCGCACGGTCGTTCTTACACACACACACACACACACACACTATATATATATACATATATATATATATATATATATATATATATATATATATATATAGAGAGAGAGAGAGAGAGAGAGAGAGAGATAGATACACACACACACACACACACACACACACACACACACACACACACACATATATTATATTATATTATATTATATTATATCCTGCTGAATTTATCTTCGTCCTTTAATAGGAATTTTTTTCCATACATTTCCAATGTCTTTTCTTCACACGTTATTTGCGAATTTTTAAATCGTTTAGGCTTGAAAGTATGTTAAGAAATAATCAATATAAGACTTAGTTAAATAAAGTTCAATAAATTTCATCAAATAAATGAAATGAAGCAGACTGGATGTTAAAATGGATTATGCTTTTATTTCATAATCATAGACAATTGTTTCGGACAAAAGGACCAAGATTTCCATAAAGAGAACATCATAAAGGTCGAATTTGTACTCTTCAGCAGAGGTGAGATCTAAAGGAAAATAAAAATAACCAAAATAACCATATTTTAAATGTCTTTTGGTTATTTTTATATTCCTTTAAATCTCACTTCTACTGAAGAGTACAAATTCGACCTTTATGATGTTCTCTTTATGGAAATCTTGGTCATTTTGTCCGAAACAATTGTCTATGATTATGAAATAAAGGCATAATCCATTTTAACATCCAGTTTATTTCATTTCATGTATTCACACACACACACACACACGCATACATATTGTAAGAAAAGCTTTGGTACGCCTTCACTAAACCTACTAGCAATATATATTGCATATATAAAAGGTGCTACGTTGCACTGATAATCTGATCTGTCTGGGGTTAAAGTAGTAGTAACATGGAACAGCCACTTTGGTCTGGCGAATGACTTACTAGTTAGTATAGTTACTACTTTGATCTCTTCTTGAAATTTTACAACTAGTTATTTTGCTTGATGCAAATCAGTGACCGATGGTCGCTTTGTTTACAATATATATTGCTGGTTGGAGCAGACCCTGGCTATCGCTCTAGGGGCTGAATGTTCACGACTGAGGATGAGCCAAACAGCTCGAAACTGAGTCAGTCTCGCGATCCTGGTGTGTGCTAGAGGATGGTAGGGGTTCGCTCCCCCTTCTAGCAAAATATATTGTATATATAGAAGGTGTAGCGTCGCTCCGATAACCAGCTGGCGGACAATCTGCCTAAGGTTAAACTAGTATTAATAT
>NC_142944.1:38688705-38698705 GCF_046866305.1 Octopus bimaculoides | reverse complement strand
TTCTAAAATGCACCGTAAATGTTCAATAATATTGAGATCGGGGGACTGTGGTGGCCAGATAAGATGTTCAACTTCACTAGAATGTTCCTCGTGCCATTCAGTAACAACTTTAGCTGTGTGAATTGGTGCATTATCAGCCTGAAAGATTTTGTTTCCCTCCGGAAACAGTTCCGCAACCATAGGCTGAATTTGATGGGATAAAATGCTTAGATAGTCTTGACTATTAATTCTGCCATGAAGGGAAATCATTGGGCCGGATGATATCAAAGATACCCCCCCCCCCCCCAATAGATCATCACATGTTTAACAGTTGGAAGAAGGCAGTTTGGGTCACATGTGTCTTTTGGCTGTCTCCACACGTATACTCAGCCGGTGGTCGGAAATAAGGTAAAGGATGACTCATCCAAGAAACTAACTTTCTTCCACAGCTCTAGGGACCAATTCTGTAGGTTTTTACTCCACTCTAAACGCTTTGCAACATTTGTCGTTGAAAGTAGTGGTTTTCTAATTGCAGCCCTCCCGTGAAATCCGTCTTTGTGCAGCTCCCGGCGAACAGCTTTTGTGGAAACTGAGTACTTGAGGTGGTCATTAAGCTCTGCAGTAAATTTGGGAGCTGTATTTTTGTGATCCTTTCTAACAATTCGTGTAAGGATCCGACGGTCCCTATCTGAAAGTTTTGGTTTTCTTCCGGGTTTTTTTTTTTTTGACAAGGAGGTTTTCCCTTCTTTCTTAAAGGCTGTCATTACTTTCGAGACAGTACTTCTTGATACACCAAACATTTCGGCTGTTTTCGTTACGCTAGCGCCTGCCATACGAGCACCAACAATTTGACCTCTTTGAATGTCTGACAGATCTGTCATTTTAATGAATTTTAATTAACTTTTTCTGGTGATATCTGAAAAGAAACAGCAATTTTAGCAAAACATATTAAGCAACACTAACAATAAATCAAAAAGCATTAAAATAAACAAGCTTTTGACGGTTTTATCGTTATTTCAAAATTATGATGCTATGATACTAGGTGCTGCCATTTTTTTTGTCCAACCTCTGTACATGTGTATGCGCACAGACACTGACCCACAAACATGCGCTCAAACAAACAAAAAGAAGGCAGCTCGAATAACAGACAGTCAAAAACTATTGAAAAGGTTGCAAGACGCAACGAAAATTTTAGAAAAAATAAAAATAAATGAGTGGAAACTTTACCGGTGTGTGTGTGTTAAATAATAAGGCACTAAAAGAGAATGACTCTCCCCAGACACAACAAAATATGCTTCAACACACCAACTCACATAAAGAATCTTGCAAACCAAATCTCCAAATGAAATATAAACCTCCCCCTACACGCATATAGGTGTGGATCAGGGTTGCCACTCATCAAATAATAAAACACCCAGATTATTTGCTGCAAAAAACCCAGATTCTGTTTTATAAACCCAGATGTTAGAAAATAGGTATATAATTCATAATTTAATGATAAAATATGTTATATGACAAAATGAATACAGAATTTAATACTTACTTTATATCATATGACAGTTAATTGTCAATTTCGTGCATATCCACATCATCTTCATTCACTCCTTTAATGGTGATAGACTCATTTTCTTCCTTTTTGAAGTTCAATCTACTCGTATGTCTACGATGACAAGACCCATCCACTACATCTTTAATAACTTTAGTGTTCTGCCCCCCCCCCCCCCAAAAAAATGCATGACGTTTCCTTTCTTGTAATTGCTTGATTAGCGATTTCGAACTTCAGCCTATCAGTGAACTTTGTCTTTGTGCAATTTACTTGGGAAAATATGCGCTCTACGCACGCTGATGAATGAGGTAACACCGTTAAATTAGTTATGAATTGTAACAGCCTCTCAAATTTAGAGTGGTCAAGCCCGCCTTTATGATTGCGTATGGAATACCAGAATTCAGGGATGCTTTCTGGGGAAACGGGAATATCTTTATATTGCCGAAATAATCGCCACTCATCGTCTAGTTCATCAAGTGTGTTTTCTGTTGCAATTGCTGGAAAGTTTGATGCCAAGGGAATTATCGACTGAGGAGAGTTAGTGAGATCGTGCGCTACTTTTAGATCAAGTATTCCTAAGAGGGCAAAAACTCCAGCTTCATCGAGAAGAAAGTGCATTTTTATTTGATAGCATAATTCTATTAAAAAATTTTGCAATCAGTTTTGAATCTAGATGAGTTACCAACGATGAGTTTTTTTCTAGATATCCCATTGCACGTCCAGCGAGGTAAATATCACTGATATCTTTGTGATTTGTTGTGCTATAAAGATCATTATCTGATAATTTAGATACAACTAAAACATCCTCTTTTATAAAGTGACTAAGGATACTTTTATATTCACTGGATACGAGTGTAAGCAGCAGATGCAGTCGAAAGTGTTCCGATTGAAACTCGGCATTAAGAGCATTTACTTTCTTTAATATATAATGTAAAAAGTGCAGCATGTGCTTCGTCCCTTTGTTAATCATTGTTTCATAGATCCTTTTTGCTCCGTCCACTTTTTCTACTTTAGCCTCTGACTGAAAATAAAGTACAAGGGCATCCCACTGTTCTGTTATAACGTTAATTACATTTTCACACGACAACCATCTAGTTTGCAAAAATTTTGGAATCTTGTTTTCTTTTGTGCCAACAACACCTTGTATCATATCAAAGTCATCTTGACGTTTGCTACTTCGAGAAAGGTAAGAAGTTAAGTCCTTTAAAAAGGACTCGAAATACGAAGGTAACACCCTCACTGCATGACTTGAACAAAGTGCAAACGAATGGCAAACACAGCCTATTATAAATACAGTCGGAATATCGTTTCTCAATAACTTTTGAAACCCGTTCTTGTTACCATCATTGTTGAGCAATTATTTCTGGGAAATCCAAGTACGTTGCTCATAGATACATCTTCTTTTCTAACCGTAGACTTGACAGCCTCGTAAAAACCCTGAGACAAACCTTTTTCTACTACAATTGCATCCAAAAGAGCATCCTTAACATTAATCGATTGTTCATCAAAAAAGCGAACGACTATTGCTAAGATTTGTGTCACTGAGATGTCCGTACTCTCATCCATAAATAATGAAAACTTTCGTTTCTTGAGAATTTCCAAGATTTCATTTCGTTCATAATGTGCAATTCCGTCTTGCATAATGTATGTTAATTTTGTTTTTCTTTCATTTGTAGATTTTTAGCTATTTTACTATTGAGAAAGGCTATTTTACAAATTTCAGCTAAGTGATTTACATGGATGAAAAAGGTATGTGATGTTCAGCAACATAACCTGTTAGCAGCAAGTCTGCTATTCTTCATTTAATGTATCATCTGTTGTTTTTTTTAACAATAAATGAATCTGGTTTAATAGCAGATTTCGCACAATCAAAAACTTTATTGTGTTTGGCAGTGTTTTTATGAGCTATCTGCATTGATTTGTTACCACTTTTCAACACAACGTTGCAACAAACGCAGTAGCAGGTGTCGTTGGCTACGTTGAGGCCCAAATATTTTCAAGGTCTACTGGTCCCACCCTCGAACTATACCGTCGTTATACAGATGACTGTATCGGCGTGACTTCGCCCTCCCGAAAACAACTAGACTCCTCCCTCTCTCTTATCCAATCCTTCCTTCCTACTCTCGAATTTTCCTGCACTATTTCCAACACTTCCATCGCCTGTGTCGACATTTCGGTCAACATACACAGCTCCGCTCTCACTACCTCCATCAACTACAAACACACCGACTCACAGTCATATCTCAACTTCTCCTACCCTATCCACACCAAGCTCTCCATCCCCTACTCCTAAATCCTCCGTCTGTGTAGGCTCCGCCGTGAAAGCCATGACTTTCAGACCCAGTCTCAACTCATGGCTCGCCACTTTATCCTTCGTGGATATCCCCTCAACACTATCCACACAGCCGTTGCCAGAGCGCGTTCCGTGGACTGTGCCTCTGCTCTCTCTCTCCCTGCACCCGCCTCGCTGTTGAACGTCTCCCGTTTCCTTCATCTACCACTCCTACACCCTAATCCTCCAACACATCAGTCTCCGGGCCATGCGGCGACTCCAGATCGACCACTGCACATTGCAATCTTCCACAACCTACCCTTTCCCTCCTTCAAACGAGCCTGCAATCTACATGACCTCCTGGTTCACTGTTTCTTCCCTAACCCCACCTCCCAGCCTGGCTCATTCTTCTATTCCTGACCAGGCTGCCGCACTTGCTCTCCAACACCAACATCCTCACAGGCACCCATAATCGTTCCTATCATATCACCGACTCCTTTACCTGCAATTCTAGCAACGTCATTTACTGCATCTCCTAGTCTTTCTGCCCTTCTCTGTACATTGGTCAAACGGGACGCTGCTTGGCTGACCGCTTCGCGGAGCACCTCCGAGAAATATGACTCGGCAATGACACCCCGGTCTCGCGTCATTTTCGCTCTACCAGTCATCATTACAACACCTGTCTGTGTTTGGATTGTCTTTGTACAGGGGCCATCCGGACTCTCGCCTTCGCCGTGAACAGGAATTAATCTTCTCTTTTCGTTCTTTGGCCACGTGGGCTCAAACCCCTCCCCTCTTCATCTGACTCCTCTCCTCTCTTCATCTGACACCTACTTCCTCTCTACACTCCTACCCACTTTCTCTCTTCATTGATACTCCCTCCATCCACACCCACTCCACATACCCCACTCCCACATAACACACCCCTATCCCCACCCCACCCCTACATACTCAGCCCAAACCCACACCGCGCACTTACATTCCCACCCAACAACACACCATCACACTACCATACCAACCCACACCACTCCACACACAATAGCACTGACCACTTCCCAGCCTCCATATCACACCATCATCTGCACGCCCACACGCCATCATCCACATACCCACACATTACACACGCACACATCTACACGTCAAAGTAACCAGCCCCTATCCACACTTACACACTTACACACACCACGTACATCTTCGTTTTGGGATCAAAACTTTATTATCTCCCCTTCTTCCTAGCTCTCCTGTCCACCTACCTCTTTCCAGTGAGTCGCCATGATTGACTATACTCTGTCTATTTCTTCGCGTTCCTTTCTGTTGAAGTGCGTAAGCTCGAAATGTAAAAGGCTTTGTCACCTTCCAGAGCGTCAAACTAATACACCTGTTTGATGTTTATACACTTGTCTTCGTCTTTTGTTTTTTTGTAAATTTCAACTATTTATATATATATATATATATATATATATATATATATATATATATATATATATATATATATATATATATATATATATTTATATATATATACACATATATTTATATGTGTGTGTGTGTATATATATATATATATATATATATATATATATATATATATATATATATATATATATATATACATACATACATACATACATATATAGCGGTTCAGCAAAAGAGACCGGCAAAGGAAGTAGGAGGCTTTAAAAAAGTTCTGGGTCGGCTAAGATCTTCAAGGCGGCGTCCCAGCATGGTCGTAGTCAAATGACTGAAACAAGTAGAATATAATATATTTTACAGATCTTCATGGTTTGAAGTATAAGTGACAGACGATAGCTGTAACTTACCGCGGGCTTGTGCACATGTCACCACGCTTACATCATCATGGGACTTTCAATACATGGAATGACAAATGAGATCACCATAAAGAAACATCTGTACAACGTTGGGTCATAGTAATAAAATACTTGCAACCACACAGGTTCCGTTCCCTCAGTGTATAATACCACGTAACAGGCTGAAGCGAAATGACCAGTAGTAATGTGATACAGGAGATTTTAAATCACAGTGTGCCGTCCTGCAAGTGAGATGTAGCAACAGTTATTGCCCTCACAGTTGTTACTACACCGGGAAAAATTAGATCTGAGAACAAGAGTGGCTAAGAGGTAGTTCCACACTATTCAAAATCATGAACCTTCTGAACCAGAGCCTCATACTGGATGTGGTAAAAATCGTACCGGGACCCACAGGTATATAAACTAGACAGTGGTCATGCTGGGGCACCGCCTTGAAGAATTTTAGTCGAACGAATTGACCCCAATACCTTTTAAAGCGTGGTAGTACTCTACCGATTTCCTTTGCCGAACCGCTAGGCTACGGGCACATAAACACACAAACACAGGTTATCAAGCGGTGGTAGTGGACAAACGCTGACGCAAAGATACACACATATAGACACACAGACACGTACATGCGCACGCAAACACTCACACACATACACACATGCAGGCACGCGCACACACACATCACACCTACACACACGCATATATATGTATATGCATACATATATATTTATATCCGTCGGGATTCTTTCATTTTCCATCTAGCAAATCCACTCACAAGGCTTTGGTCGGTCCGAGGTTGTCGTAGAAGGCCCTTGTCCAAGGTTGTCGTAGAAGGCCCTTGTCCAAGGTGTAACGCAGTGAGACTGAACTCGGAACCGTGTATTTAGGAAGCAACCACGCGTATTCATCCATCCATCCATTCATGCCTATCTACCTACCTACTCACCTACCAACTTACCTACACATAGACATACATACATATATACATATATACATACATGCATAATACACACACACACACGCACACACACACACACACACACACACACACACACACACACACACACACACACACACACACACACACACACATATATATATATATGGGAGAATGTACGAAAAAACAACAACAGACGAGGACAGGTGGTGTAAACAACAAAAGGATGTATTAGTATGACGCTCGGGAATACGGAAAGTCTTTAACGTTTCGAGCTACGCTCTTCAACAGAAAGAATACGGAGACAAAGAGAAAAGCACGGAGAAAATAAATTGAATAGTGTTCAGTCAACGGTCAATCATATATATATATTTATATATATATATATATATATATATATATATATATATATATATATATATATATATATATATATATATATATATATATATATATATATATATATATATATATATATATATATATATATATATATTTACATATATATACACATATATATATCCGAAGATGTACTTGCATAGCAAGTGACTTGATCTGAGATCGTGTGCTGGAACGAAAACAAATTGCAGCGTGGAAGGTGTATATAAATATTTTCGTCGCCTTGAGATGCAGCACGAAATATTGTCACTGAACAGATCGCGGCCTCAAAGCAACGAAAATATTTTGGCAATTTAAATTTAAATGTTGAAGTGTATCTAACGGTTTTTGTGTGTTATTTTAAATGGCTTATAAACACCTTCCACGCTACAATTGTATATATATATATATATATATATATATATATATATATATATATATATATATATATATATATATATATATATATATATATATATATATTATATGTATTTATTTTCTCTAAGTTAATCAATAACTCCGACAAAATAAATTGGTTAATAGATACCAGGGTAGCAAAGATCACAAAATGACTGTGGTGTAACTCCTGTTTATGAGGTGGAAACTCCTTGTTATTTTGGGTACTTGAGTAAATATACAAATTTAGTAAATGGAGTAAAACGAATATGTTAAATGAATTCTTTTATTTCCAACATATGTTTCGAAGATTATAAATTGTACCTTCTAAAGGAATAGGTGATGTTGATAAGGATGTAATCTTCTCTTCAGGGAAATACATAGGAACCAGCTTAACCGTAAGACATTTTATATATATATATATATAATCATTTTTTCTTGCCAAATAATCATGCGCTATATGTTCGTACTTTACTTGTTTGTTATTGGAAATCTATTGCCACACACCTGTCACCACTTCAGAGACTTTCCATTCCACGTGTCTCCTCCTGTTCCGTTTAGTCCACTCTGAAAACATATATGTAGATATCTTTTATTTGTTGCGGTCATTAGACAGCGGCCATGCTGGGTCACTGCCATAAAGAATTTTTAATCAAACGAATCAACCTCAGTAGTCATTTTTAAGCCTGGTGTTTATTCTGTCACTCACTTTTGCCGAACCGCTAAGTTACGGGTGGCATAAACACATCAACGCCAGTTGTCAAGCAGTGGTGTTGGACAAACACGGACGCAAAGATACATTCATACATACATGAATGTATATACGACGGGCTTCTTTCAGTTTCCGTCTACCGAAACCAGTCACAAGGCTTTGGACGGTCCGAGGTTATCGTAGAAGGCCCTTGTCCAAGGTGCCACGCAGAGGGACTGAACCCGGAACCAGGTGGTTGGGAGCAAGTTCCTTAGCATAGAGCTATGTCTGAGCTTGTTTACACATCAAACAAAAAAAAATTGAGAGAGAGAGAGAGAGAGTGAGGCACGCACGCGCGCACACATACACACACTCATGCTCATATATGTTGATAATATTTCTTTTCAGATAAGGAAAGATCAACATATAATTGGGGCTACAACTAACATGTTCTTTTTCTTTTTCTGCTTCTCCTTCTTCTCTCTTTACATGTTTTTTTGTTTATTCTTCAATCCACTACTACATCTTCCCCTCCCCTTTGCTCTCTTTATTTTTTTTTAGCACACACTTTTTAACTCTCTTTCATATTGTCTCTCTCTTTCTCTCTCTGTTTCGTTTTATATATATATATATATATATACATACACTTTAGCTCTATCATTAACGTATATTTCGTAAGCACATAAACCCACACTCGGGTGTATTTATATACATATATCACTAATCTGAGTACAAATATTTTCTTTTCAGTCTCGAGTAGAAATATTTTCGCACATATAGATATATAATCACGGTTATATAGTCGTTAGAGAGTAGAAAATTATATATATTCAAGATAAATAAACTAAATATTTGATTTCAAAATTATTGTAATGAAGAGTTAGCTAGAAACATACACAAAACATTCCTGTGTGAGCATACAAACAAACATAGACACACAAACACATACACATACGTATAACTACTCCATTTCTCCTCCCGCATCTTCCTCAACCCCCTCCTCTCCTTCAAATGCGCCCATAATTTATGTGTCATAGTTTTTTCCTCAACCTGGATCCTTCCTTTGCTCTCTCCCATGTTGTGGCATTTGCCCCACACGTATCCAACATCGTTATCCTTACCAGAACTCACCATCGTCCCTACCACATCACCGATTCATTTACTTGCATTTCCAATAATGTCAACTACTGTATCTTCTGTTCTTTCTGTCTTTCCCTGTACATTGGTCAAACGGGACACCGCTTAGCCGACAGGGTCACTAAACACCCCCGGGACATCAGGCTCGGCAATACTTCCGGTCGGTCGATCTTTCGCTATAAACATATGTCTGAGTTCGGACTGTCCTAGCACTGAGGCCACCTGGGCTCCCGGCTCCACCGAGAATAGTTGATTTACTATCTTCATTCTTCTGCTCCTAATAGCCTAACCAACCCTACAAACATTCACACACACCTCTCACCTTCCACTGTCCCACCCTCTCCACCTGTACCTGTACACCACGTAATTCAGTACCCTCACGACACACACCATTATGCAAACTCCTACAAACACCGCTTAACTCATACCCATACCACACACCATTATGCGCACACTACACACACTCACATGCACATGCACACACACTCCTTCCTACTCCACACACATTAGCATCCAACACCTTTCAACTCCCCAACACCCGTCACCCCTACCCCACCTCGCTCCTCCATGTATCCCCCTACAACACACACATATATGCTGGATGGCCTAACACACACATACAAGCACCTTAACACACATATACATGCACAAACGCACAACATCACACATATCAACTCCATATACACGCATACTTGATCCAGCTGCTCCACACACACACTCCAACTGATAACACTGACTACACTCGTTCACATACATACACATGGATATACACACACAGAGAATATTCACGCATAAAAACACACACAATACACATACACATCATAGTGTTACACATACACTTGCGGCA
>NC_142944.1:38676205-38678705 GCF_046866305.1 Octopus bimaculoides | reverse complement strand
TAAAGTAATTTTGTATACTACAGTACTAAAAATCATTAACGGAATTATACTAAAGTATTATTATATATGACCAACTTTGTTCTACATAACATTAACAGCTTCTATTTGTCATGTATACAATATTATTACGTTAAATGAACATTTTTTTATTAAAAAAATAACAAAAGATATAAATTTTACTTATAGTTCAATGTTTAATTGTGCTCTATAGCCGTCTCAGTTTACTAATCAAAGTAATGTTGTTTACAACAGTATTACATAACATTAACAACTTTATATTAAAATTGTCTTGTACACAACACTATTACATGGCTTTATATTAAAGTAGTTTTGTACACAACATTATTACATTACATTAATGGATTTATATTAAAGTAGTCTTGTATACATCACTATTACATAATATTAACGGTCTCATATTACTTTAACTTTTACACCCTTATCATCAATATTAATGATAATAAACTCACAATCAGACAGTTCTTAATAGTAAAAGATTCTTTCAACATAAAAACAATTTCTCCTTTGGAATCCGAGAATTTACTTCTGGATTTCTGAAATAAATTTTCGGAAAATAAATTTTCCCCTGGTTAAGAATTGCAGTCTTAGATGATGTTTTGTTCGGAAAACGCTTTTTGAAAAGAAAAATACATTGTTTTCGCTGTATAAATCATGACAACTTCGATACTCATTCAGAAGTATTTTTAGTGTAGTTGTTCTTGTTTAGCTTCGTCAACCCTCATTCAGAAGATATAATGAAAAGCATCTCATTTATTGACATCAAGTTGTTAGAAACTTTTACAACTAGATGATACAAGGCGACCTTTTGTTTAGAAGACAGTTCGTGTAATTTGAGAGCCATTTGGTTACTATACGCAGCAGGCTTAGCTATAACCTTAGAACATCAAACGCAAGACTATATCTAAAGTTGTCTATATACACTATAAACCGAAACCTTCTAGAGGTATAGAATATTAAACATGCATTAAATTGTGTCAAATTTAACCTGCTTATATACGCTGCGAATTAAAACTATTTGTAGAACATTAAACACACTTCAAATTAAATTAACTTGCCTTTTTTCATTTGTTAGTGATAATTATTGTATTATATAGTTAAAATATTGCAACATGGTTCTCTAATATATACACACACATACACATACAAACGCACGCACGGAGAATATAAGAAATGAAGATATCATCAAAGTTTACCCTTTAAGCTTTCTCAACAATGGGGGTTGAATTAGGGGGTACGTGGTACAATCATCGGGTAGGAAGAGTACTTGAGTCGTAAACAAGCAAGAAGTTGGGGCATTTTCCCATTTAAACGGATAAGTAGACAGAACATAACAAGCTAGATATAACAGTATGTATACTAATTGATTTGTCCTGTCCACTTGATGCAGGGATTTTGAAGAAAGCAGTTGAAAAGTTGATAAAAATACAAGACCTTAAAATTTGAGATTGCGAAAATTTAGAATATGAAATCCGTAAAGGTTGTACCAGTGATAATTGATGCATTAAGGACTCTGAGTGATGACAGACAAATGGTTAAAGTTGATCGGAATGGAATGTCCTGTATAGCTTCTACGGAAGGTTTGTCTCTTAGGAGCTTGAAGGATTATTAAAATCATGTGGATATTTAAAGTTACAGGTACTAAACTGCTGCCTACATTAGTTTTACAGGAATAACATCAATCGTGATCCAAGGCGATAAAAAAATAATGTAAAAAAAAATAACATACAGACTTTATGAGAAATAGAAATGATATTGTTACTATTTAGATTAGAGGCATTTTCAATGTCTGACTCACTCAAGCTCTTTCATCTCTCGTTCAACCGCTATCGCTTTTTCTCAAACCCGGCTAGTTCCAGGCCACAACTAAGCATCCTCGACTCAATTAAATCTCCTCTCGTCATCCACACTGTGTCCAAGCTTCAGACACGCACTAAACCCTATACCTATTCCTTCCTCCACCAGAACATTGAACCTCCAGAACTGTCTGAAGTTATGTTTATGCTGCAGTTATCAACTTGCATCAAACACCTTTAACAGAATCCATTTTAATCGGTCTTAGAGGGTTTGTGAAGGCAACCTATTACCACAGATATTTCATTCATGACCATGCTATGATTTTGGAAGTGGGGCATTGGATCCCCGATTCAGCAAAAGCAGAAAAAAAAAGAGAATGCGATGGGCATGGATGGGTGGCATGATGACATGAATATAATGGAATGGCTAAAATCACCAAAATCCCATTAGTTTCGGTATTTAACATTTTATTCCAAAAAATCCCAATTTTCGAGATACATCTTTTCTCAGAAAGGGGACGGCACATTTCTGTAACACATATACGAGTTTGTCATTGTTTTCCCCCTCCCCACCAAGTAAGACATGGTTGAGTAAAGATATGATCAAAAATGTTAAATCCTAGACAATTTCGTCTCATTTTCAAACAAAGTATATATATGACCACATTGTCTGACGTGTCTTTCCA
>NC_142944.1:38641205-38653705 GCF_046866305.1 Octopus bimaculoides | reverse complement strand
CTCACTTACACACGACACAAATACACATATTAGATTTACTCGGATAAGGTAATGCATACCAACACTTCTGTATATACTTGTAATGAGTTTTGTATATATGTTTGCATTGATGAATGTTTATCGTCAATTAAACATCAGAGGTAAGTTTGAGGTACAGTTCGGGGGGCACCCACTATAACAACTAACTGTCAGCCATGGTTTCAATTCTTGCTTACATCCCATGCGCTTATTAGACTTTCTATAAACGTAATGAATATTTAAAAATAGTCAAAACATCGCCTAATGTTCGGAAAGGGAGAACAATCATATTTCGAAGAATGTACGTATGAAGAAAAAAAAAAAAAAAAAAAAGAAAACAATCATTAGGGCAGAAATGTTAAAAATTATATACTAGCGACAGAAGCAGTATCAATATTAGGAGTTAATATCTATCCCCACTTAAAGGGCTAGGAAGGAGGTAGATTCGTTACCGCGTCTAGTAAAATGCTTAGCGGCATTTCGTCTGTCTTTACGTTTTGAGTTAAATTATCGCCGAAGTCAACTTTGCCGTTTATTCTTTCAGGGTCGAATTAATCAGTTGAGCATCCACTCCCAAACTTGCTGACCTCATGCTAAAATTTGAAATCAATATTTTGCTCCACTTAAACATGGATGTTCTGTTAGAACAAACTTTACTGCGGTAGTTACCAAGACAGAAACTTTCATATTTGCTATACTACACTATAGTTTGTTCTAATAGAACGTCGACGTTTAAATATTATCCCTCGGAATTACTACTGTCTATGTCGCTAATATATATCTTTTAAGAAGCTCACTCGCTAATCGCGACACAAATACCTGTTTTGGCACTGTCAATCTATATATTGTTGACAGGGAGATGAATCGCCACTGTCTCTAGCGGTCGAGTGTCCATCATAGACAAGGGCAAGGAAGGTCGAAATCATGTGATCTGGTGGTCTCGGCGCTGGTAGTGACGGGGTTTTATCTCCCTGCTAGCAATATAAACAAGTGTGCATTGTGCACCAAAAAGCCAATATGATAGTTTCTCGCATGGTAATATCTACGTTTAAGTGGTGATAAATATTACCTCAGGGCAGAAATGAGTAAACAGGAAAATGTTAATGTGGATTAAATTTATTTTCCTTTTTATAAAAACAGTAAGTTACAGACTTCTTAGGTGTTTAATTTTGAAACACAACTCCCTTTTACTTCTACTACTACTACTACTACTACTACTACTACTACTACTACTACTACTACTACTACTACTACTACTACTGTTGCTGCTGCTGCTGCTGCTGCTGCTGGTGTTGGTGCTGCTGGTGTTGGTGCTGCTGGTGTTGGTGCTGCTCCTACTTGCTACTTAGCATATTATTATTATTATTATTATTATTATTATTATTATTATTATTATTATTATATGTTTTAATTTTGCTTTGTATTTGCACAAGTTGGCTCCAAGTCCCATTCAGAGACTACAAGAGACAATATGTTAGAAGTTCATGTTGGTGTTATGCCTAGGGTGCCATATATTTGGTTTTGTACATAGTGTTGTTCTAGAGAATGTTTAAGAAACCATAAGAAAATTATAAATTTGTTTTAAAATTTGAGATTACATAGACAATATTTTACGTAGGATATGGGCAGTTCCCATGAGCACTATCTTTTGAATAACTGCCATCTTGGGGTTTCCTGGTATTTGAACTAGATAGAAATCATCTCCTTTTGCTATCATTCCTAGGGTACCTATGACAACAGGTATTGTTTAATCTTGAAGTTCTACATTTTGCCAATTTCTGTTTCAAGATCTTTATACTTGCTCAGTTTTTGGTAGGTTTATTGGGACAGCCATGAGGAGGCATGATTTTTGTCTGAAGTCTGGCCTATTTGCATCTATCTTTCTGTTAGTTTGAAAGGTGAAGTTCCAGAGCATATCAATGAAGAGGCATGATTTTTGTTTGAAGTCCTTCAATATAATGTCTGACCTATTCGCATCGATCTTTCTATCAATTTGAACAGTGAAGTTCCAAAGGAGTGAGATGAGATCATTTTCAAGTACTGGAGGTGGTTTGTGTTCCCACCAGTTTTTATCATGGGGCAGGTCCAGGTTCTTGCAAATTACTAGGTGAATATATTGTGCAAGGCGCAAGAAGACTGCACATGGGGACAACATGATCAATGGCTTCATTTTGTTGTTTACATAGACATGTTGGGCTACTGCCGTCCTTTAATATGTTGGCCTAGTAGTTCCTTGTAGGTAGGCATTGATCTTGGACTGCTATGATAAACCTTTCTGCCTCTGATTTTAAACCAGAAGACACTAGCCATTAATGGCTTTGTCAATATCAGCACTATTAGCTCTCTTTGGGTATTTGTCATTGAAAGGTTTTTCTTGCCATTTATCAGCAAGAATATCTAAGGCAGCATTTTTTGCACGGGTTTTCATACGCTTAGCTTTTTCTCTGATTGTTTCTAGTACGTCTAATTCTGGAATTTGTTTTATTTGGAATTCACTTAGATATTCCTTTGCCTGTTTTCTTACTGAGTATGATGCTTTCTTGTTTTCATGCTTTAAGACAAGTTTTAACGTCGAGTCTTCAGAGTTTTTCAGGGTTATCATCATCATCATCATCATCATTATTATTATTATTATTATTATTATTATTATTATTATTATTATTATTATTATTATTATTATTATTATAATTATTATTATTATTATTATTGTCATTATTATGAATGTGGTGAGCAGACAGAACTGTTTACACACTGGGCAAAATGCTTAGCGGCATTTCTTCCTTTTTTTACGTTCTGAGTTCAAATTCCGCCGAAGTCGGCTTTCTTTTTTATCCTTTCGGAGTCGATAAATTAAGTACCAGTTGAGCACTGGTGTAGATTTAATCGATTCATCCCTTTCGCAAAGTTACTGGCCTTCTACCAAAAATTTGAAATTATGATTATTGAAGCAGCGAGCTGGCAGATTCGTTAGCATTCCGCGCAATGTGCTCAGTGGCATTTCGTCCGTTTTTACGTTCTGAGTTCAAATTCTGCCGAAGTTGATCTTGACTTACATCATTTCGGGATCAATAAAATAAGTACCAGCTGAGCACTGGTGTCGATGTAATCAACTTAGCCCCTTCTCCGAAATTGCTAACCTTGTGTTAAAATTTGAAATCATTATTATTATTGTTGTTGCTTGGACCTTGTAGCCAATAAAGAAAAGATTATTATTGTTGGTGTTGTTGCTACAGTAACAGGGTATGGCTATTTAAAGTTCTGTAAGTTTTGAGTTTCTTTTCCATTGTTTCGCCCTGTTAGGACTGCTGTTTAATAATTTATTTTGTTATAAACTTATTGTCAATATCGTGTGAATTTTTGTGGTTACATTTTGCTTAGAACCTCCCACCTCGAAACGGGGGTTAATATGTTGATAATTATTTCTAGTTACTTGGAAAATAAAGAGTTTGAAAAATGAAGTAAGATGAACAAGAAGAGACACATAGAATAAAGGTTCGTTGAAGAGGTTACCGGATGTGACGAAAGAACTTTGACAAAGAAACTAAAATAAGGATAATAAAGCTGAAGTGAAGACCAAATATACAGTGCGTGTGTTTAATTAGCAAAATATAGCCATCCATAAGTATAACAACATATACATATATATATGTGTGTGTTTGTAGAAAGATAAGATAGAATAAACAGAACAAGAGGAGACACATGAGATAGAGAGTCGCTAAAGGGGTCAAAGAATTTGTGACGAAAGAGTATTGACAACGAAACTAAAATAATGCTTATAAAGTTGAATTTAGAGCCAAATATATACTGCACGTGTTTAATTGTCAAAATATGACAATCCCCAAGCATAACAACAAAGATTTTGAAATTTTTCGAAAATTTAAAAATGTCGGAACAAGACGTAATAACAATTATTGATGTCGGAGAGCGGTTTGAAGTTGTTCTATTCCAGAGAAAACTACAGATGACCTATGGCAACAGAACATCGCATCAGTGTAAGCTAGTCAGTGCTGAAAAAAATTTAATGTTACATCAAAATAACGGAATTTTGTCTTGTGTCAGCAATAATGGTAACAACACCAACAACAATAACAACTAAAGTAACGAGATTGTGAACAACAGTAACAGTAGCTGCAACAGTAATAGCTCTAGTAACAGCAACATCAACAACCAGAACGAGAATAGTGACAACAGCTAGAACGATAAGGAAAATAATAATAGCAATGACATCAAGAACGAAATCATTTATAGCAAAATAAGCTATAGCAGTAAAGACAACTAAATCTGTTTGCAAAAAATTAGCGATAAATGAATTTGATTTTTTTCGCGGGTAGCTAGCCAGTGGGTCATTCATTCAGTAGAAAATTTGAAAAAGAAGCCTTTTAATATACACAAAATATTGTTAAACCAGGAGTAACGTTTCCCATTGAGAAAGAAAAGACAAACTCCTAAAAATAAACAATTTTGTATTAATGCATCCGTAGAAAAGACAAGACTTGTACACCCTACGCAGACAGAAACAGAAAAAATGTCTAGAAGATGAATATAAAGGGATGGTAGCTGCAAGAAGCTCGAAGAATGGCTACAATAGCCTGCAATGTACCTCCCAAAGTTTTATTATGATATTTCTTTATATGGATAAGGAATTAACTTGAATTTGAATTAAGAACGTGCCAGCAAAAGTCTTAGTAATGCTGGAGGTACATGAGAGATTGTGGAGGTAAAATTCACTTCTCATCTGAACACAGCTAGGTTTCTGATGGAATTCCAGGTACAAGTCGCCTCGGAAGATGTCACTCGCATTCCTGATTTTGTTCTCTCTTTCGAGCAATGCGAGCAGATGTCGGTAGTTATAGAGTGCAGGAAACGCAAATATATTGTGTGTTAAAATTCAAATCACTTCAAAGCTACCAATTCCACCAAAAGAAGCCCTCCCTCATGCACAAGTAATAGAAAATAGCAAAACAAACACAGATCCACATATTTCCTCTGATTTAGGCCACAAGGAATCAATAAACACACCGGGAGTGCAAAGACTTATGAAATCGCTCTAAAATGCTTTTGTCAAGGACAAGACGAAGAATTAGACACACAAAAAAATTGAGGTCGATCCAAATTGAAAGTAACGAGACCCAATGAAAAATTCGAAAACATATCACAAAATCACGCCCCAATAAGCATCAACACCATTATCACAATAGCAAAACCAACTCCTACAAGCACGTTCACAACCATAAATTCATAATAAATCAGGAAACAAAAACAAATTCTCGAACAACAACATGATCACCAGTTACACATCCTCGCACTTACATCCTACTTAAAATTTCATAAAATATTAAGTGTTCATAGTGCTGTTAGAAAATATGAGTCCATGAATTGTAGCCGAAGCAGCGAGAGTCTAAATAATAACTTCATTCTCAGTAGGTTCGAGTTTTCCAGAACGTATGAAGGCTGACTAGAAACGTTATTATTATTATTATTGTTGTTGCTGTTATTATCATTATTATTATTATTATTATTATTATTATTATTATTATTATTATTATTATTATTATTATTATTATTATTATTATTATTATTATTGTTCAGTAGTTTTATTTTTATAACGTGCTTTCACTTCACTACCGAGTGCAGCTCTGTGCGCCTTGGGTATGTGCTGTGGTTTGCTGTGGTGCTCTTATGTTTACTGTATTGAAAGTGTTTTGCGTAGAATGTGTGCAGTACCCAGTAGTGCAATTTTCTGTATGTTATATATATTTGTAAGTCCTGGTGTTTTTGTTATGTATTTGTCTGAATATCTTTTTATTATACCTAAGGCACCTACTATGATAGGAATTATTATTATTATTATTATTATTATTATTATTATTATTATTATTGTGATATCAGTTTTGTCTCGTCACAAGATTTTTGTTGCTTGTGTCTATTGCTCTGAGGTTGGTAGTGCATGTGGAGTCTGTCTGTGTTGTAAGTGGTAGTGCTGGTGAAGTTGCTAACAACAACACTAGTAATTATAAAGTGATGGTATGTTGCCAACTTAATGTGGCAATATACCATCATTTTATAATTATTATTGTTGTTTTTAGCAACTTACAACATAGACAGACTCCACAAGCACTACCAACCTCAGAGCAATAGACACAAGCAACACAAATCTTCTGCCACATCTTAGAGACAAAACAGATATCACAATAGATGTTGCCTTCCCAGCGCAAAACGCACCACCACCACCACACATGCCTTTAGACTAGTTAGTGGTTGCCTATGCTCCGACAGGGGCAGGGCGGTCGGATTACTTCAAGCGTCTGGAGGCTTTCTTGGCAACGTCTCGCACTTTAGTACTAGCAGGGGATTGGAACGCTGTCTTAGATGAACGTTTCGATCGCGTGGGAGTATCTGATAGGAGAGGCGGGTGCAAAAGCCTCACAAACCTACTCAGACGTTTTCAATTTTCTGATAGGTACCGACTAGATAACACGAATGCACCAATGTGCACTCGGACAAATCGCATCGGGTCATCTAGATCGTATTTAGATAGAGTATTCTGTACGCCAGCGGATAAGGATTGTATAGTTATTCTGCAATTTCACATAGTCGGCTACACAGACCACAAATTCTTGATCTGTACGATCGACTTAGATAGGCTCCATAGACAGGATCTGGTTACTGGAAGCTGAACACATCTTTACCGACGTGCCAAGCTTACAGAGACCAGATTAGCGAATTAGTTAAGCAAACGTTGATGGGGGCGATCGTCAACAACAACTGGTGGTTTGCTCTTAAAAGAGCAATTAGAGTAGTGTCGATTAGGATTAGTAAAGCATTGGCGGTAGAGAGAAATAGAATAGAGGGAGATTAGGTAGAAAGTTAGATGAGTCGCTTAGGACAGGCACCGCAACCAGCGTGTTGGCGGCGAGGTTATCCCTCGACCAATTTTTAGACGACAGGCACGAAGGCTGAGTTGTCAGATCTAAGGCACGTTCACTAAGCGGGGAGGGGACTAAGGTCGCTCGATAGGCCCGCGTAGTGGAAGCGAAATGTGGCAATAAAGCCACCATTCGGATTTTGGGGGACCAGATAGGGCGTGAGATATTTGAACCGAAGCAAATGTGTGCGGCCTTTCAGCAGCATTTTGTTCGACTGTTCGAGACAAGTGGTAGGACGGGTAACGTGATAGACTTCGGTGTGTACCTGGACGGCCTGCTACAACTCTCTGTATGTGAGCCCTTGTGGCTAATAAAAGAATTTATTATTATTATTATTATTATTATTATTATTATTATTATTATGGTTATTATTATCACCACCATCCTCTTCTTTCAATCTTGATTCTATTTCTTGCCGAGTGTCTTCCCGACACCTAGCGCAAAGAAACTCACTGTATACGTTGGTACGTGTTAAAATAAACACACCAGTTTGCTCATTTTGAAAATTCTGTTATAGCAAAAAAAGTAAAAAAAAGAAAATGAAAAAGAGAAAAAGAAAAAGGAATAAAGAAGATAGAAAATAAAAAAGAAAACAAAACAAAAAGAAAAAACTCACAGCGACAATGTTTTTCTCAATACGTGCGCTGTAAAAGTTAAGATCATCTTTTGCCCTTCTTGCATTGGTGATAAACCAGGGAACATTCTCAAATAATTTTCATTTCCTGTTCTGATCAACTGCTCCTACAATCACTGGCATTGTAACCGCCCTGAGATGCCACATTTTTTTCGATTTCAATGATCAGATTTTTATATTTTCTGAGCTTGTCAAATTCTTTTGTGAAAATATATTATGATCACAAAGAATGCTCATATCGATCAATAAACAGACTTTATTATTTTGGTCTTTCACAATAATATCTGATTTATTAGCTTTGATGGTCTGGTCTGTAGGTACTGGAAAGTCCCAAAGCATCGTTACATTTTCTCCCCAGTTACAGCCTCAGAGTGGTGCTTATACAATTTGTCAGCAGTCTTTATTTTATAATGCCGACATATTAACCAGTGCAGATACTGTTCAACTCTGTTATCTCTTGATTTATACTCCACTGGTGCTAACACTTTACACTCAGGGAGCAGGTGGTCCTCTGTTTCAATCTGATCGTTGTAGAATCGGCACTTTGGATCCACTCAATTTTTCATCATTATTGGCTTGGTAGTTTCTGATCAATAAGCTTTGATCTTGAACACCTAAAATGAAGCCTTTGCTCTCTGCTTCTAGCTCTGAGCTCCGTACCCATTGTGTTATAACGTAATTTGTTACGTCAATAAATAAGATAACGAGACAATAGTAACAACAATGTAACGAACTAACTATTCTCTTTACGAACCAACAATTAAAAGATTCCTTGTGAACTAACCAACCGACACCTTCCGACTTCACTGCGAACTAACACAAACTTCACTCGACTCCAAACACTGAAACCCTAACTCACTCGGATCGTTACTATTTATATTTTACTCGAATCAGTCTATCACTCGCAAAGGGGCGTCGTTACTCTCATCACATCTCTTTTGAGATTTCGACTACTGTCAGAAAGTGGAATTTCTTTTCTTTAAATTTTTTTCTTTAAATTTTTTTCTTTCCAGCCCCTCTCCCACTTTTTTTTTTAGCTGTTGTATCTTAATTGTTGCCCGACTTTTAAGGCAGTATTGCTCATTGCACACAGCACTTTTTTTTTCGTTGTATGAAGCACTCATGTTATCACTCTTAATTTTTTCTTTTCTTTTTTTTGAAAACTTAATACATTTTTTGAAAATTTAATACTTCCATATATTCAGTCTGTTTTCGTTTTCTGAAGCTAGTTCTACGGGGTTCAATATCTCTTGGTGCTGGTACTTCAAACATATCATAGAAGACTTCCATTGATATTACCCTTCTGAATACCTCATCTTTAACTGGTGAAGGTGTCTCTTTTGTTCCAAATGTTGTCCTTTAATTAAATACATCATGTTGCCTAATCTTTTGATTCCACAGCCATCCTCTCAACCTTCTTCACTATTTTTATAACTTCAATGTTTTGTAATATTTCTTGTAATCCCTTCAAATGTATTTTTAGTTTTTCCTTTATATGTATTTTTCCTGGCAATAATTTATCGAAGATCGATTGTATTTTATGCGTGAGCAATAACTCTGCTGGTGACTTTCCTGAATTAGTATTTGGGTTTGATGTTCTATCAAGTTGAGTAAAATGTAAGCAACGTTGTGAACCATTTGTACCAGATTTTTGCAGAGTTAAAAATTTTTTAAAACATTTCTTTTTTTTTTTGCAATTGTCTAATAATACAGACATAGACTTACCCAAATGCCTCAATAAATTAACACTGATGTTTTTTTCACCGTTGTTACAATCATCGGAAATGGAACTGAGCGCAATATTCGAGTAATTTTGCTATTCAACTTTAAAAAAAGGACGTAAAGCAGCTAAAACTGCTCGCGACATCAACGAAATGTTTGGTGAGGAAATGACCTGAGCCTTGAAGATCGTGAACATAGTGGACGCCCAACTGTCATCATGTACGGTCAATTAAAAACTGTCATTGAGAAAGATTTACTACTCTTCCGTCCCAGACTGCTCAACAGAAGAGAGCCAATCATTCTTCATGACAATGCTCGACCACACGTTTCACTAATGACGCTTACCCAGCTTATCTTCCAGACCTTTCTCCTGCCGACGACCACTTTTTCAGGCGCCTTGATAGTTTCCTGCGAGAGAAGGAGTTCAAAAATCAAACCGATGCTGAAAGTGCGTTTAAAGAGTCCATCAGCTCCAGAACTCCAGATTTTTATGCTACCGGAATAAACAAACTTCTTTCTCGTTGGCAAAAATGTGTTGATTGTAATGGTAGTTACTTTGATGAGTAAAAATTCTCCATTGTTGAAATATATTGTGGTGAATTTCATGTTTCAAAGCGCTGCTTACTTTTTACTCAGCCTGATATATACTCTCGTTCCTAGCTTTTCTTAGAGCTCTTTTGAACGTGCCGAAAGATCTTTCTGCCTGCCCATTCGAACTCACGTAGCAGGGTGGGGTGAAGATGTGCTTTATGGCATGTATTTTGCAGAAATTTCTTAATTCATATCTCGTGAATTGTGTTCCATTATCTGAAACTAATGCGTTTGGAACACCTTATCGAGCAAATAACACGAGTAGGAACTTCATTGTTGTCTTTGCTGTGAGTTTATTACATCTGCGTACCTTTGTATAGCTATCTACAACGATTAAATAGTATGCGTCGTTCACTAGTCCAGCGTATTCGATATATATCCTGGACCATGGTCTCTCAGTCTTTGTGCACAGACCTAGTTTATCCGAGAATACTAGCGGAACCATTTAAAAATATTTTTCTTTAACTCGCCAGACAAATTATTTTGAGAGGGACAACCATTTACATTTTAACAATAGAGATTTATGGTCTCTTAAATTGAATAATTCTAACCAATTGACACCCAACAGATCAGTTGCATTTTTAACGATGAAGACTTTAGCCTTGCATGTTTTCCCTCGAAATGTAACATTAGTCCACATTTCGCTTATGAAATGTAATTTGTCGCCCGTTACGCTACGTGCAGAATTCATTGTTTTACTCCATATAGTTTCCCTATTTTCTTCCATATGTCCATATTTATTATTGAAATATCAATTCCAGTATCCAATTGAAGTTTAATACATATTCCATTTATTTTTACGTGTATAAATTTTCTTATTTGAGATTCGATTTTTCTTTCTGCTGAGAAGATTTTTAACGTTTGACCTTCGTAATTTTGTTTTGTAGTGTGTTACAGCTGTTAAGACATTGTCCTTTCTTCGGTCACTAGATGTCCTTTTTAATTTTTATTACTGATATGACATAATATGTCATATGTGTTTGCATATTGGTTTTTATTGTCCTGTCCTCTTAGTTGAAAGATAAACAGGTAAATTGACATAATACAATGTCTGCAAGTTGATGAGTACCACTTATTCCCCTCCATTTTCTTATTGCTATATATATATATATATATATATATATATCCAATGCAAGGAGACAAGCTCCTCTCATACAGATGTAAAACATCCAATTTTCACTGCTTAACTGTATAATACCCAATATATGATATTTAGCGGAAAAAAACTTTCTACAATACAATTGGGTATATATACACAATGTACAATAATAAAAGGAAAATGGAGACTTTAAGCTGACATATATTAATTTATTACCATAATTATTATTATTGTTATTATATAAAAATAAATATAATTCCTACAATTGTTTCGATTCAAACCACAAAACCAATAACAAATATGTAAAAATTCATATTATGGAAATGTTTTGGGTAAGAATCTCATCAGGGTAAAATGGACGAAAATCACATATTGATTCAGTCTGTTTTACGATATCAAACTTCTCATATGCGATTTTCGTCTGGTTTACCCTGATGAGATTTTTACTCAAAATATTTCCATAACATGAATTTTTATAAATTCGTTGTTGGTTTTGGGGTTCGAATCCAAACAGTTGTAAGATTATATTTATTTTTATATTATAAGAATAATATAACATCATATTAATGAATTAACGTGTGTCAGTTGAAACTCCCCATTTTCCTTTTATTATTATTATTATATATATATGTGTGTATGTTTGTGTATGTATATGCGTGTGTGTGTATATGCGTGTGTGTGTATACATACATATATATATATATATATATATATATATATATAGAGATAGATAGATAGATAGATAGATGTGTGTGTGTATGTGTGTGTGTGTGTGTGTGTGTGTGTGTGTGTGTGTGTGTGGGTGTGTGTGTGTGTAATACTTCATACCCAAATCGCAAAATGTCTGTCCATCTGCATATATTGGAAAACATCTGCTTCATCCTCGTCTGTTCCTCTTTGTCTTTCTCCTCATCCTCGTCGCCGCCACCGCCACCGCCACCGTCTTCGTCGTTCGTTCTTCTCCTTATCCTTCTCATCTTCTTTATTATCATCATCGTTCTAATTAATGACACTTAATCATATTTCGCTTCTTGATTGAAAATATTGATCTCTCTCTCTCTCTCGCTCTCTCGACCTATCTCCCTTTTTATTCTCATTCTTCAAATCACTTTCTCTATTTGCCTGTCTGTCTGACTATTTATTCATGTATTCTCTGTCTGTCTGTCTGTACACACACACATACACGCACACACGCACATACACACACGTATATATTTACATGTTATATATGCATATATATATATATATATATATATATATATATATATATATATATATATATATATATATATATATATATATATATATATATATGTATGATTGTGTATCTAACTAAATATTTATTCATCTACCTCCGTTTTATTCTCTGTCTGTTTATCAATCTATAAATTTACTATTACACATATTTGCAAATATAACAAGACATATAAAGATAAAACACACACACCACACGCACACACTAATATCGATACATGTACACACACACACGCACACACACATAGAGAGAGAG
>NC_142944.1:38616205-38636205 GCF_046866305.1 Octopus bimaculoides | reverse complement strand
TGCCAGTTCGCTTTTTGGGTAGTTCTGTGCCAGGCACTCAAAGGAGGTGGTCTACCCACCTCACTTGCGCTCTCAAGAGTATCTCCGTGTCGGGGATCTTGTGTTGCGAAGTGATTTTCAAAGGCCGTTCCTGTGGAACGGGTTTAGCCTTTTGGCGTAACGTTCGTAAACATTTCGCCATAAGAATGGTGGATTAGTGTTGGACATGGGAAGAAACAGAAAGAAACAACAATAGGGATCCATTATATGCTCACTCGATTTATAGTAAATAGAAGCTAAATTCTCAATCAAATCAGACCGAATTTTTTTGAACAGTACAATGTGTGTATATACAGTAAGATTTTTATGCTCACGTCGTTTTTGATCATAGATAAATCGGATTAAAACTGTCCTTGGGCTAATCAATGGCAATAATAAGAAGAAAAACTTCAAATATAGAATGAAAAAAAAACACAAATCACCCTTTTTGGAATTTACAATCTCTAGTTTAAACCACATCTAAATTGGTGCATTTATTATTTCCAGATAATTTGTCCAATTTTCATTATCAACTTCCATTACATCAAATCACTCTATATTTTCCTTTTGTCTGTCTCTCTCTCTTAGCTTGCTCTCCTCTATTTGCTTCGTCTCTCTCACTCTCTATCTCTCTCTCTTTCTCTCTCTCAATCTCTCTCTCTCTCTCTCTCTCTCTCTCTCTCTCTCTCTCTCTCTCTCTCTCTCTCTCTCTCTCTCTCTCTCTCTCTCTCTTTGTGATATGCAGCACTTTTATCGTTAGAAAACTACACACAAGGGACTTGGTGGTAGAAAATTTTTAATGCAGTTTTGATAGAGTTTCAATGTACACATACATCAACCATTGCGAATGTATGTTTTGCGATGCAAGTATGTATGAATGTGTATGTATGTATGTATGTATGTATATATGCATGCATGTATGTATGTATGTATGCATGTATGTATGTATGTATGTATGTATCTATGTACGTACGTACGTATGTATATCTGTCTGCATGTATTCCTATCTGTCTGTATGTATTCATGCCTGTCTGTCTGTATATATGTATGCATGCATGTATGTAGGCCTGTATGCATGTGTGTATGTGTGTATGTATGCATGATTGTATGTATGTATGAATGTATATATGTGCATGTATATCTGTATGTAGGTATGTCTGTATGTCTATCTGTTTGCATGTATGCCTATATGTCTGTCTCTATGGATGTATGTATGTGTGTGTATATATGTATATCTGCATGTGTGCATGTACGCATGTTTGTCTGTATATATACACACACATATATATATATATATATATATATATATATATATATATATATATATATATATATATATGTATATATACAGACAAACATGCGTACATGCACACATGCAAATATACATACATGCACGTCTATCTGTAACTATGTATGTGTGTGTATATCTGTGTGCACGTATGCATGTCTGTCTGTCTATCTGTATCTATGTATGTGTATATGTGTGTGTGTGTTTCTATGACTGTGTGCGCAAGTGCGAATAATATTAACATATATATATATATATATATATAAAATAAATAATATATATATATATATATATATATATATATATATATATATATATATATATATATATATATATATATATATATATATATGCATATATGGGTATAGGACGTCACTGACTGTGCAGACAACATGAAATACGTAAACAACGAGAGAGAAAAGGAAAACCAGGACAAGTAAACATAGAGAAAGGACCCTTCATCAGTTGTCGGCTGTCTATCTACTTCTAATTTCGACCATTCAACTACAATTTGAGTCTTTAAAGACAGTTGCTCCCATAAATTCTAAAATAAAATTTAGGATTTATGGAGGGTCAAAGTTGGGAACAAAAGGAGGACAATGGAGACATAGAAGGAAACTGAACGTAAACAACCATGGAGGGTCGTTAGACCAGAACGAGAGGAAAATAGTGAACGCTGAGAGAATAATTTTCTTTGAAAAGAGAAAGACAGTAGAGAGAGAAAAAACGTCGAGTCTGTTGAACGTCCGTGCAGGAAAAGAAATATGGTCACGTGAGGAAAAGAAAGATGGACGATGGTCACGTGTGAGCAACGAGAGAGAGAGAGTAAAAGAGAAAGAGGGGAGAGAGAGACAGATAGAAAACGGTGAATGAGGGAGGAGGAGAAAAAGGAATTAGAGAAAGGGAAGAATACAGTATAAAGTAGAGTCGCGTGAAAAAGGTGAAGATAAAGTACTTGGAAATGGATGCGTGGCGTTCAATAAAAAAATAATAATAAATAAATAATATATATATATATATATATATATATATATATATATATATATATATATATATATATATATATATATATATATATATACATACATACACATGCACACATATATAATGGAGAAATTATACAAAATGTATAAGTGGGTGATGAGTAAAGCACCAGCACAGTTTCGATTGCCTGTTGTTATCCGTAGATTGCAGGAACTTCATAGTGGTGGCAACAGTATTAATAAAATAGATGGAAAAAAAAAGATTTTATTTAGTACGACACACCTTTCGACTCATTCTGGGTCTCTTCGGGTAAATAAATAAAAAAGTAGAGATTCGATTCTACGTATCGCTAAATGTCCGTCAACTATGGGAATGAGTAAAAACAGAGAAAGGTTGAAACGCGAAAAATTCAAACATGAATGTGAAAATTCTAGTTCAGAGAAAATGACGTAATGAACCATCGCTGTTGTAACTGTTGAGAAAGAAAAGGAAGTAGAAAGGAAGATAATACTTAGACGGAAAATTTTTTTTGTATTCCTGATCACACGCACATATACTTACACAGATACATTGAACGAAACTCCGTGCATAGCATTTGAAAGAGATCGAAAGTGGTGGAAATCCGTTGGTGCCAAATCAGGAGAGTACGGCGGGTGTGGCAGCACTTCCCAGCCATGCGTTTGAATGGCTTTCTTGGTCATATTGGCGATATAAGGGCGTTCTCGTGCGGCAGAAAAACTCCATGCTGACGATTAGGTCTTTTCACTTGAATAGCCGTGTTGAGTCGTTCCATCTGTTGAACGACTCAACAGATGGTTCCGTTTGGTTCCGTTCAAGCAATTCGTAATAGATAATCCCTCCCCAGTCCCACAATACGCACAACATCGTTTTACGCGGATGAAGATCTTGTTTCACGCACGGTGTCGCTTGTTTACCGGGGCTAAGCCATTCCTTACGCTGCTTCATATTGATGTACAGGCGCCATTTTTCGTCGCCAGTAACGATTCGGTAAAGAAATCGTTGCTTGTGTCCATGAGTTGAGCGGTGACGAGCAAGCAAACCAGCGGAGATTGTGGCTCGTTGATTTTTGTTGTCACATAAAGCATGCAGAACCCATGCTCCATACTTCTGAACCTTTCCCATCGAGTGAAGATGTTTCTCTATAGCAGTGTGGGAGCATTCCATTTTCTCTGCACGTTCCCTTGTCGTGTGACCAGAATTTTGTGCAAAAGTTGGATTAATCGTTCCTGAACTCAACTAGATGGTCAGAACAAGGTGCATCTTTGAGGTCAAAATTTCCATTTTTGAACTAGGTATACCAATCACGAGCGGTTCTTTCAACTATGGCACCCTCTCCATACAAATGTCGCGAGCAGCTTTTGCGGCCTTAGAACCTTGATTAAAAGTAAAAAGAAGGAGGTGTCGAAAATGCTCATTTTCCTTAGCTTGATATTCCATTTTAATGATCTGAAAATAAACAAAAATTAACTAAAATTAACTAGAAAAAGACAAAATAGGTTCCAAAATGATTAAAAAATAGAATTCTCGAAAAAAGAAATAGATTCCAAAATTTAAAAACGCAGTAAATTCCAAAATTAAAAAAAAAACGGCGAGAACTTAGTTGGCAACCCAATATATATATATATGTTTAGAGAGAGAGGAGGAAAGAAATTTAGACACACACACATACACACGCACATATATTCTTTTATTCTTTTATATGTTTCATTCTTGAGGCTGCAATTATGCTAAGGCACCGCCAGTGTTCGACGCTTACAACACCTAAGTTTTCCAAGCGGTCACCCATCTAAGTACACACTACGCTCGACGTTGCTTAACTTCGGTGATCGGTAGAGAACCGTGCATTGAACGTAATATGGCCGCATACATAATATGTACAATGAAAAGAAGAAGACAAAGAAAATTCTTTAACACATCTTTAATAATAAGTTACAATTTTTTCCGTACCATCTCTATTTTACGCAAAAATTCTAAATGAAAATTCACGTAATGTTTGTGGTTTTATGGTTTTAGACATTAGAGAGTAACTTCATGAAACTTGCATCAAAGTTGTGTTGTCACATTGTGCATTCTTCAGACCTTATTGTAAGAAATATATCGGGAGGAAGTAAAGAAAAGAAAAAAATTAAAAGTGTTGCTATGGTATGAGTAAGTGGAGTAGCTATTATGTGGGGTGGGGGGTATCAAGAGGGTATATATATGCATGGTTTATTCCGTTAGGAACGTGGCAGAGTACAGTATAAAGCTCGTCCACCCCCAGAATTACCCCATACTATCCAATAGCATTATTATATACTCTCAGCTTTATGTTTGGGTATTCGTGGTGTGTGAATATAAAACAAGGAGTACTGTTGAACAGTTACTTTTTAATCACTACAATTGTCTCCACCCAACGTGGTTCCCTTAAAATATAGGTACTTGATTATGCAACTATTTGTCGGCATAATGACATCCAGTTATTTTCTCAGGTGATATTCAAGTGTTGTCACCATTAGTTTAAAATCTTCGATTTCAAGGTCATGCTATCTGTCCGTCTTGGTTTGAATTTTGTAGCAGTTGTTAGATTCATATTGTTTGCTGGTAGAGTTTGTTTGTTGGACTGCTATGAGTGGTAGTGGATGGCTGTTTTGGTACCAGCTGATCGCTGACCTGTTTTTCATGGTGGGCTGCACATGCGAATTTTATTAGCTGATCTTCAGTATTCAGTGATCCGATACATACATCCACACACAGAGACTCGGTGTATGTATTATCAAACATAACTTGTTATTTTTTGTTGTAGATGTTTGTGCGCTATTTTTAGGGTTCGCTATAGATGTTTGCGCACTTTTTCTAGAGTTTCCTTTTGGCTCTCAGTGTCATGTGTATCACAGCAAATCTTCATCATTATGCATGCATAGAAACACATACATCTACATACGCACACATACATACATACATACATACATACATACATACACATACGTAGCAAATTTTCAGCTTTCATAAGAATGTAACTTGGCCAAAAGAAGTACTCGTATTTGATTGTTGAACTTAGAACATCAGTCCCCACACTTCGTATCCGTTCATCAACGTTATCTTTATGCCTCTTATTCGAGATAAAGAATGCTACAAAAATCTGGGAATAAAGAGAGAGTGACCCGAGAATATTATACCTAAACTTGGGGAAAATATGGCAGTCTGAACATTCTCTTACAACAATGTTGTTGCAGTACCAGTGCTGATTTTTAACATTTGGGATAATTGAATATTCTGAAGAGGAAATCCACTCCATAGACGTTAAAGCCTGCAATATCCTGACTTCGACTGGAAACTTCCGCAAAAACAGTGATATTGACAGGATTTATTGAAGAAGAGATGATGGGCGTACCGGCTTGAGATCAGTGAAGACAGTCTTTGAATGTCGTATAGTCTCACTCCCCAAACAATACCAATAAAAATACATAAACCTAGTGTTGAAAAGAGTATGCACGGATATATTTCCCGATAACTTGAGTCGAAAGGGCCAGTTTTAAACCAATTAGACAGGTTTGTTCAAATTAGGCCCCGCACCAAGAGAGGACCCCACGCACACACTCGAGCAGAGGGTGCTTTGATAAATTAAACATTTCCTTATATTTTCATTGCTTTGAGGATTTACTTAACAATGCCCGTAACAGATGCATCAGGTAAAAAAAGATTTTCAAACCTAAAACTTATTAAATCATACCGACGGTCAACAATTTCACAAGAGAGACTAAATAATTTACCGATGCTATCTATAGAAAATGACATTACTAAAGCTATTGACTTTCAAATGATTTTAAAAGTCTTCTCGGATAAATAAGTCTGTTTTTAGAAGACCTCTTCACAAAACTGTTAGTTAGTGATTATCTTGACTTGTAATAAAACATTAAAACTTTCATATGAGCTTTCAGTTTTTAGTTTATCATTGTGGCTAATGGTGGAGTCTGAAACACTCAAACCTTTTTGGCTGGGACTGGAGTACGACACAAAACATAAAATATCAAACTTTTATACCCGATACGCAGCAGAAATGTAGACAACGTCATATTTCTTCGGAAAGACACGACACTTGTGATCAGTAGCTGATCAAAAATGTCATCAAGGTACTATCTCCCAATGCCACATGACGTTGTTACTAAAACAATATACAATGCTATTCAGAAAAAGATCAACAACAAAAAAGAAAAAAAAAAACCGTTCTGGAATAAATGTAGAACATCTCCCTCCTGTTACTGATTACATACGCAAATATCAACACATGGAACATTGGTAGAACATTCCAATCAAAACTTCAACTAAGGGCAAACGGATCTAATTTTTCATTCGCAAAATATGCATTTTTTAAAAGACAGTAAAAATCTGAAAATCGGCTATAATAATAAAGTTTTCCAGTCTAATTGTTATGAAAGTATGATGTTGTGGAGAACAAAATTGGAAGAAAAGGTTAAGAGGTTTAAAATCGAAAAATTGTGTATTTTTAACCAATAGCGAGGCAGGAATTTTCTGCGTTTAGCGGAGCGGCGTCAATTTTAAGGTTGTACACTGTGAAATTTATAGTTTAGCATCTGTGAAATGACCACTTCATTGTAGGTTTCTAAATAAACAGAAATACCTAATAAAATCAACATGCATCAGCTTACTGTTTCTTTTGTCGCTTCATT
This sequence comes from Octopus bimaculoides, assembly GCF_046866305.1. NCBI lineage: Eukaryota > Metazoa > Mollusca > Cephalopoda > Octopoda > Octopodidae > Octopus > Octopus bimaculoides. The sequence continues at coordinate 38,629,227 of NC_142944.1, read as the reverse complement.
AATTTTTTTACTATTTTTGTCTCTTCATTGATTTTTTACTATTTTTATCTCTTCATTGATTTTTTTTTACTATTTAAAAAAAATTTTATGTTGATATATTTGTCTGCATGTGTTTACTTTATGCGTATTTCAGTATTATGTTTACTTGTCATGTATTTGTGTACATCGTTAATATATAAGTGTGTGTGTGTGTGTGTGTGTGTGTGTGTGTGTGTGTGTGTGTGTGTGTGTATGTGTGTGTGTGTGTGTGTATGTGTGTGTGTGTGTGTGTGTGTGTGTGTGTGTGTGTGCTTGTGATGAAGGGGACGTCTGTCTCCAAAACTTCAAAGTTGAGTAACGTTTTTATGCTTGAATTTGTAAACTACGATAAGAATAACACTGGTCAACAAAGAATTTGTCCCAAGAAGAAGAATAACTGTATCTTATATGTTTTTGCATGCAGAATTCAAATATAATGTCGAATTATCTGTACTAAGTTCACATATTCAATTCACCTTCATAATGCCAAGAAACTGTGTAAACATCGCAAACAACTTTTGCTATATCTGAAAAGTATGTAAAATATTAAGACAACTCACGAAAAATATCTATACGTATTGACGAAAATATCAAATTCTAATTGATAAATACAAATTCTTATTAAAACAAAACACGCGGGTGAAGTAAATCTTGTGCTGAGAAGAATCCACACATGCGGGTGAAACGCAACACAACGTGCGGATGTCATGGCAACAAGCTGTTAATGCCACGCTGTCTGTTGATTGGCTAAAATTACCCAAATTTCCTAACTTTAATTCCAAATAACATCAGATTCTGTAATTTACGAGATAAAGTAATTGGTTGATCGTAATCAAAATTCAGAGTTGCATCGATACACCAAAATTGAAAGCAATCTGAGCAAAATTGAAGGGGGCTCATTTTGCGAATGAAAAAGATTAGATCAAAACGCGCAAACATAACGCGCCGGATACTGTTGTTTGGGGCAAACAAGAGCAAGTATGTACTGCTGAAGTGATTATCTCTTCGAAAATCAAACAGAAACAAGATAAGTATGGACAACTGCTTCGCAGTTTCTATGACTAGACTATAATTCATTTTATCACCAATTGGTGTACTTGATTTTGTGACAATCTCGAAGAACTAGGGTTTTCAGAAAAAGAAATGAATCTGCTAACACGCATATTGTAAACGGAACAGTAAAAATATGCATGACAGACCAGCTTCTTCCTTGATGGGAAACTTCAAATAATTACAAATAGAACAAACATACATACGTAGATATGTACGTATGTACGTATGTATGTATGTATGTATGTATGTATGTATGTATGTATGTATGTATGTATGTACGTATGTATGTATGTATGTATGTATGTATCTATGTATCTATGTATGTATGTATGAACGTATGAATGTATGTATGAACGTATGCATATATGCATTCATACAACCGGTGTTGGTATGTTTACGCTCCCGTAACTTAACGGTTCGGCACAAATGACCGGTAGAATAAGTATTAGACTTAAAAATAAGTTCTGGGGTCGATTTGTTCGACTAAAGCCCTTCAAGGAGATACCCCAGTATGACCGCAGTCAAATGACTGAAACAAATGAAAAGGAATACGTACATACACACCTATCTATCTATCTATCTATCTATCTACCTATCTATCTATCTATCTATCTATCTATCTATCTATCTATCTATCTATCTATCTAGTTTCCGATACACACACACACACATTCATATACAATACAGCCTACCATACATCTGTATATTAGTTTGTATATATGCAAATATAAACAAACACTGTTGTGCTCTGCTTTTGTTTCTTTCTTTAATTGTTTTTTTTTTCTTTGTATGAGTGTTTCAATTTATATTCTTTTCTTTGTCGATATTTCGACATCTATTTAACTTTGTATCAACATATAGGCTCTCCTCGAGGTTTGAAACCATCATCACTCTTTTGTCCCCCTTGCATCAAGCACCAACGATCAGTCGTCACTAATACCCATCCGTTCCCATTCCTTTCTCTCTTTCTTTCTTTCTTTCTTTTTTTTTTCTCTCACACTACCACCAATACAACACCAACGCCGCCACCTCCACTGCCTTTGCCTCTGCAATCAAGAACCCCGTCTGTTCGCTACGGTCAGTCAATCTGCCGCATAAAACACAACAACAACAACAACAACATTAACATCGCTACCTAACAAGAACAAAACGACAAAAACAATACTCGTACACACAATAATTGACGATAAAAAAAGTAGAAGAAAAAGAATAGTAGAGAAATAATACAAGGAAGGAAGAAAGGAAGAGAAGGAGGAGGAGGAGGAGGCAGTGGAGTTGGAGGCGGTGGTGGAAGAACGAAATAAACAACCAAGCAAACAGAAAGGCAAGGAGTTGAGTTCAGAGTGTTTGTTTGTCGTTCATAAATCCAGTTGAGAATTAGACAGTCAGCTGGAAGGCTAATCGTTCGGTTGTATCTTTGTGACATGAGAAAAAAAGGAAGGAAAGATGAAAGAAAGACAGAATAGGTGAATGAGAAAGAGAGTGAGAGAGAGAGAGAGAGAGAAGGAGACTGAGAATGCGTGTGCGTAATGAAAGTAGAAAGAGAGGAAAAAAAAGAGAAAAGATACAATGAAAGAAAACGAAATGAAGAAGCAAGAATACAAAGAAGTGCAAAAAGAAATAAAGAATGATAAAACGAACGAACGTACGAACGAACGAACAGAAAAAGAATGAAATAAGAAATAAGAAAATAAAAGAAGAAAAGAAACTACAAGAAAGAGTAAGAAAAAAGTATAGAAAACAAGAAGCGAAAGAGAATGGAATGGAAGTCACAGAGATGTAAAGAAAAAAATAAAGAAAGAAGGAATGAATTTAGATGAAGACAATATGAAAGATAAATGAGAAAAAGGGAATGCTGAAAACCAGCCCCTCCTCCTCTTTCTCCTTACAAAAAATGAAGAGAGCTAAAGAAAGAAATGTTACGCGGTATGTTGGGCCCTGCTCCATATTGCTAAAACATCTTTGTCAACACTTTTTACAATTCTGCTGGCAAACAATCTCCCACTCCCCATATTCTCTCTCTCTCTCTCTCTCTCTCTCTCTCTCTCTCTCTCTCTCTCTCTCCTTTTACCATCAATGCGCACACATAAATATGGACTACGCGTCATAGACACCAGCCGAACACATAACCTCTCCATCAACTAAGAACCGCAAACAAGAGCGCTTCGACGGACAACGACCGACAGAGCACAACTATGCCTCCTCTCATACACCACATCCACCATCACAATGACCACCACCGCCGCTGCCACCACCGCCGCCGCTACCACCACCACCACCACCACCACCACCACCACCACCACCACCACCACCACCACAACCACCACCACCACCACCACCACCACCACCACCACCACCACCACCACCACTACCACCACCAGAAACAACTACGTAGCCACTACTACCTCATCACCATCATCATGTTTGGTATACCATCAAATACCTCCCGTCAATTTCATTACTATGTCTGTCTGTCTGTCTGTCTGTCTGTCTATCTATCTACTTGCCTGCCTGCCTACCTACGTACCCACCTACCTACCTACCTACCTACCCACCTACCTACCTACCTACCTACCTACCTGCCTGCCTGCCTGCCTACCTACCTACCTACCTACCTACCTACCCACCTACCTGCCTGCCTGCCTGCTTGCCTACCTACTTACCTACCTACCTACCTACCTACCTACCTTACCTACCTACCTACCTTACCTACGTTCCTTTCTCGTCGACGCCTGTCTAGCAGTAATCTCTCCGGCGATCCTGCCCTACCCTTGTCACCCAGTATAAGCAGCTTCTATCTCTCAACCCGGGAGCGAATTCCCTGACCTCCATTCACGTTGCCTCTGGCGGGCAAAAGGAGGCCGACGCTCGCCTCTTTCCCTCAACTTCCCTTCTCGCGCTTGCTCCTCTGGTCAGTCCCTTGACCATTGACGTCATGACCCTCTTCTTCCGGCTCACCCCACACGCCCCTCTAATCTCAAGGATCACCTCCTCACTTCATTCCATGTCAAAATCTACCACCCACCCGGGTGGGCGTCTTGCACATTGTGATCCTCTTAAGCTGGGAACTCATTCTCTTCCTCTTCTTCACAATCATTATCCGACGAAGCGTCAGTCCAACGAACATCTAAGACATGACGCAACATTCCAGCCAAAGAAATGTTTTTGGAATTGACAGCCGTCACTATTCCTCTGTTCCGCTGAATTGTGCCTTTGGTAGCTTGACCCAGACTTCATCTCCCACCTCCACGAAGACGGGCCTTCTGTCTTCTACAGGGCATCTCGATGGTTTGCTCGGATGCTGCCATTCATATTTGAATATCACTCTATGTGGCACGAAATCTTCGGCCTGACCTGATCGGGGTGACATGTTGTACCAGAACACCGCTTCCAGCGGCGAGACATGTCCCGTTTCCGCCATGGCCTTGATCGTTCGATGATGTCTCTCCACAATCTCGTTTCCACTCGGCCTGTATGCTGCTGTGAAAAGGCAGTGCACTTTCTACCTGTCAAGCATCTCCTTCAGCACCTCCAAACGAAACGCTGTGCTGTTGTCCACAGGGCCCCACTCTAAAAATACCTCATTTAGAATACGTGCCATCTCGTCCTCTGTACCTGCCCTAAATTCCCTCCAAATGGCCATCCGGCCCACAGTCGAACATCGAGAGATACGTCCCCTGCTGGTAGTGTGTTACATCCACCGCTAGTCATCTCCAGTTGTGCTCTACTGAAATCTTTCCCTGCTCATGCATACCCGGTGCAGGATCGATGGATTGGTACCTATCGCAGTTCCTGACCACCTTTTGGATGCTCCGTCTGGTAACGTCGGTGTCAATCTTCGTGGCGAGATACAGGGTCCTATCCACACCCTTATGATGTATGGCATGCAGTCTCCCTAGCTCGGAGTCATTTAACCGACACACTGCAGGTACCCCTTGCTTCGATTCTTCCGGCTCCCTAACCAGGCCTTTTTTCACCCTGGCTAGAATGTCTGCCTTGTTTCTCTCTAAAGGCACAAAGACCACATTCAGCTTCAGGCCGAACTCGCCAATCAGCTCTCCTGGAACACCTCGGTGGCGCTTCACTAATATTTTTGCAGTCTCTTTGGTTCGCACCCTCTTCTCATCGTCGATCACCGATCCCACCCAGCCAAGCACAGTTGCCGAATTCGTCTGGATTCCGATGGAGCTCAGCCCCCATTTCAAGGCCAAATTCACTTCCTTCAGCACTGCGTCCAACTCAGCGACATTGATGTGGTTGTAGTCGTCTGCCTTTCGAAGCCAGATCGCATCCTCTACTTCTGCACTTCCGATTTCCAACACAACTCATGTCGCAATGCTGCTAGCATCACACCATACGGTCCCGTTATCCGATTTGGGCACATGCCAGTTCCCTCTGACTGGGTCTTTCGCCCATCCTCTCTAGGATTTCCCGCATCACCACCATCGTCCCCTCTCCCACCTTGTCACCTCAGTTCTCCTCTTCTGCTCGTCTCTTGGCGTAACTACATGCCGTACGCAGCCACTCTGTGATTGGGTAGTGACCTACTACATATTGTTGTGATGCATGTGCCTGGTGTACCATTATCAGACGGGTAGTCTTGATGGGTATATTGAGCTTCGTATATTTTACCTCAGTGTGCCTTTGATGGCATGCATTGCTCTCTCACTCAATAATAATAATAATAATAATAATAATAATAATAATAATAATAATAATGATGATGATGATAATTATCATTATTATTATTATTATTATTATTATTATTATTATTATTATTAGTAGTAGTAGTAGTAGTAGTAGTAGTAGTAGTAGTAGTAGTAGTAGTAGCAGTAGTAGTAGGAATAGTAGTAGTAGGAGTAGTAGTAGTAGTAGTAGTAGTAGTAGTAGTAGTAGTAAGTCAGCAACCTAGCAGAATCGTTGGCGCACCGTACAAAAAGCTTAGTGGCATTTTTCCGTCTTTATGTTCTTGGTTCAAATTCCACCGAAGTTGACTTTGCCTTTCATCCTTTCAGGGTCTATAAAATAAGTACCAGTCTAGTACTGGCGTTGATGTAATTGACTATCCCCCTCCCCCAAATTTCCTACAGTAGAATGGATTTCTTCTTCTTCTTCTTCTTCTTCTTCTTCTTCTTCTTCTTCTTCTTCTTCTTCTTCTTCTTCTTCTTCTTCTTCTGCTTTTTCTCCTCCACCACCACCACCACCACCACCACCACCACTACTACTACTACTACTACTACTACTACTACTACTACTACTACTACTACTACTACTAGCATCAGTATTGTTAGTCTTATAACTAAATTTCTTCCAATAGTTCACTGTGCTGGATAACGGACAATGTTTAATGCCCTACAACAGAAGAATGCGATTGATTGCTGTCTGTATCTTAAGTCCATCTGTCACACACTCACCGTATACATACAGTCACACAAACGCACACACATTCATATATAGCCCACCTCACACACGCACAGAACCAAATTTAAATACACACACACACACACATAAATACTCGCTCTTTTTGTTCTCTCCCCACCCACTTTATCATGAATGTTTCTTTTTCTCTTTATCCATTCCTTTTTTTTTCATTTTTTATCCACCATCTCTTCTTTGTCTCCCCGTCCTGGTTTCCATACTGATCTAGGAGATCCAGTTAATATCCGGTTGGAATATTATGAGATATTACCTCAGCTCCCAGTATTACAGGATGTTTGTGCAAATACACACACGTACACACACATACACACATACGCACGCACACAAGCGTACACACACTTACACACACGCACGAAAGTACATATAAAATACATATAAAAAGAGGGGCTACCTCATTTTGTCCCTTTACAGGGACAAGCAATTCTTAAAGATGGCATGTAGTATAGAAGGCGATCCAGAAAATTAAGAGATGGAAAGTTGCAGGTCCATCTGGATATTCGCAGGGATGCTCAAAATATCCAGTGGGATAGTTTTCTGAAATGCCACCTAAATAGTTAATCAAGTTATACCAGAAGGAGTCACACCCAATAACAGGTGTAGCAATGTCATCGTGGACCTAGGAGATACCTTAGAGAGAAGCAGTTTTACAAGAATAAAATTATTGGATCAAGTTATGAAGGTCACTCAGTTATAGCACAAGTGATTTGTGAAAAGATGGACCTAAATGAGATGCAGTTTGGTTTTGTGCTGGAAGAGGAACTACAGATGCAATCTTCCTACAGAGGCAAATATTGAAAGAAATTCTTGGCGAAGAGTAAAACAATATACCGTGCTTAGCGATCTGAATAGAGTATGTGTGTATATATATATATATATATATATATATATATATATATATATATATATATATATATATATATGAGAGGAATAAATTCTGAATAGAGTATGTATGTATATATATATATATATATATATAGATAGATAGCTAGATAGATATATGAGAGGAATAAATTACACATATTTGTTTATTGAATTATGGAACCCCAGGTCATGAAACCTATGGTGAAAAGCATTCCAGTTATGAACACCTCCTTTGTTTTTGTTATCCCCCTATTCTTCTTCTTATTATTCTTCTTCGTCTTCTTCTTCTTCTTCTTCTTCTTCTTCTTCTTCTTCTTCTTCTTCTTCTTCTTCTTCTTCTTCTTCTTCTTCTTCTTCTTCTTCTTCTTCTTCTTCTTCTTCTTATTATTATTATTATTATTATTATTATTATTATTATTATTATTATTATTATTATTATTATTATTATTATTATTATTATTATCATTATTACTATTACTATTACTGTTACTACTACTACTACTACTACTACTACTACTACTACTACTACTACTATTATTATTATTATTATTATTATTATTATTAATATTATTGAGCGATAGCTAGGAAAAAGTATGGTAATGTAGAGAACAGAATTGACAGCATATAGAAGAAGTTTAGGGACAATAGAAATCAGGAGAGGCATCTTCCAAGGGGAGTGCCTGTCCCCACTGATCTTTGTACTGTGTATGATACCACTAACACTGATTCTGAGAAAAGCAAAGGCTGGGTATGTATTCAAGAGCCGCCAACAAAAAGTCAACCATTTGTTATTCAGGGATGACCTGAAACTTTATAGTAAAGATGAATCTCAAGTCAGTTCCCTCGCTGATACTGTGTGTAATTTCAGTGCTGATATCAGAATGGAGTTCGGACTGAAAAAGTGTTGTGTGTTAGTCTTGAAGAGAAGCAAAATCAAATGTATGGAAGGGCTAGCGATACAATCGGGAGAGGTTATGAAGCAGATAGAAGAGACGGGTTATAAGTATTTGGGGATTTTGGAGACGGATAAATTGATGGAGAAAGAAATGACAGAAAAATTTAAGGCGGTTTAATTGCGCAGACTGAAACTGATCCTTAAGTCGAAATTAAACGGACGGAATAAAATTGAAGCTATTAACACCTGGGCGGTTTCACTACTGAGATATGGAGCAGGAGTAATCGTATGGATAGTAGACGAACTAAACAGTTTAGACAGAAGACAAAGAAGTTGCTAACTAGATATGGATTACTCCACCCAAAAAGTGACACATACAAACTGAAGGTACCAAAAAAAAAAAGGAGGCGGAAGAGGACTTATTGGATGCGAACACAGCATTAGAGCAGAAGAAAAAAACACAGCATGGTATGTAAAAATTGCCACAGAACCGCTATTATTGGAAGTAAAAACGTCAGGCTTGTGTAAGATGGAAAATTGCAAAGATAAAACACTGAAAATGTACTTGAGAATGAATGAAACTGAAAATAGGTGGATAAAGAAAAGAATGCGTGGACAATTTCATAAGGATGTTGAAGATAAGACAGAGAAAAAATGGCGGTGGGTGACTAAAAGTGATTTAAAACCGGAAACAGAGACTCTAATCTTTGCTGCCCAAGAGCAAGCACTAAGAACCAATTACATCAAATACAGAATAGACAACACATCAGAAAGTGATAAGTGCAGAATTTGTGGATAATATGGTGAAACCGTATGGCATATTACCATTCAATATACGCCACTAACCCAGAAGGGATATAAGAGATGTCATGACAATATAGCCAGGCTTGTCCATTGGACATTTTGCATCAAGTATGTACTAGACAGGGAAAAAAGATGGTACAAACATAATCCCGAAGGAACCATCAAAAACAGCACTGGTTGGAACCGCTCGAATACTCCGGATGGTGCTCGAGAAATAAAGGATGTTACCTTAGTTCACTGGTAGTGAACAGCTGACACCGTAGTACATCTCCAGCCTTAGAATCTGTGCAAAGACAATGATGATGATGATGATGATGATGATGATGATGATGATAATAATAATAATAATAATAATAATAATAATAATAATAATAATAATAATAATAATAATAATGATGATGATGATGATGATGATGATCCTTTCTATTATAAGCACAAGGCCTGAAATTTGGGGAGGAGGACAGTCGATATCATTAACCCCAGTACTCAACTGATATTTAATTTATCCACCCCGAAAGGAATTTGAACTCAGAACATAACGACGGGCGAAATACCGCAAAGCATTTCGTCCTGCGTACTAACGATTGTGCCAGTTCGTCGCGTTATTATATAATAATAACAATAACAATAGCGCTTATTTAGTACTTTTAGAGAGAGATAAATCTATGATGGTTTTCTGAGAAAGCAGTGAGCTTATGAATGAAGAAATGAAAAGAAATATCGCTTATAAGTTTTCCTTCCAAAATAAATGTGGACGTATTTATCGCAAACTAGAAGCATCGGAAGTGGACAGCAGCAGTAAAGTGCGAGAAATCTAATGATTCAGTCAAGTGATAAGAGAAAAGAAGGCTTGAAAAATAAGCCCTCCTCACTAATTGTTGAATATGTGAAAAAGAGAAGAAAAAAAACCCTAATAGTAATGTTGTTTAATTACCCGAGAAGCAATTGTATAAGCAGAACGCCAAAAGTTTTCTTTTCTTTCCCCTCTTCCCCCAATTTAAAAGAAAGTAGTTCCCTTGAAGGGAAGAAATATACATATGCCACTGACTATACGCACATGTCTGAACTTTAAAAAGATTTGCCAAGCATTGACAATCACTTATATATATATATATATATATATATATATATATATATATATATATATATATATATATATATATATATATATATATATATATATATATATACATATATATATGGAATAAATATTATAAAGGATCGTGGGTAAGGCCAGAACAATGCGAAGTAAATGCAAGGCAAGTCTCAAGAAAACAAATATATGAATTTATGTAGACTTACCTTGCATTCAATATTTCGGGGGTTATGACCCCATTTTTAAGAAACTGACGACATATTGAATGCAATGTAAGTCTACATTAATTCATATATTTGTTTTCTTGAGATTTGCCTTGCATTTGCTTCGCATTGTTCTGGCCTTACCCACGATCCTTTATACTATATATATATATATATATATATATATATATATATATATATATATATATATATATATAGTATTAAGAAATATCTGTGCGTTAGTGGATTATAGTGATAAACAAGTACCATTCTCTGAGTCTTCGTAATAAGCAGCTAGCAACAGGCTGAAGCGTGATAACAAAGTATTCACGTGAAATTGTAGGCTTTACATCAGAATGTCACTCTCCAACAAGGATACTGACAACATCTGGGGATCCCTCACTCATTGTCAAGACCGGTGCCAGGAAGTGCAGGGCTCAGCTAGAGAATTGTCAGTAGGGCCATCTACTCTAGAAAAAGCTGAAGATTGATGTTGTATGCTTTATGTAGTACGCCAGTCCCAGTCAAAATGTGTTGGGAGCTTCAGACACCACCATTAACCACAATTATGTACTAAGAATTGAAAGTTCATATTAAAGTTTTAATGTTTTATTACAAGCCGAGTGTGTGCGCTGAGCCCTCTCCTGGCGCGAGGCCCAATTTGATCAAATGTTCCTAATTGTCTTAAAACCGACCCTACTGACGAAGGATATTTCAGATGAAACGCTGTGCACAATTTAAAGTAGATTTGTTGTTTCTTTCACATCTTACGCCTGAAAATATTTACATTTTTTTTTACACCGAAATGCGGAGTTTCAAAAAATTTGTCCAAAATCCGTCCAGAAGTGGGGGATTGTTTATCGTAAAAGATGCACCCCATCATTTCCAAGGTTTGGTTAAAACAAAATTAGAAAAAATCCCCGTTAAGAAAAAAAAAATCCAACTTATACGGGTGTTTTGATGCGAAACCCCACTTAGCTTTCTATTTGAATATTTTATAGCTATAAGGGTTCCAGTTGATCCGATCAACGGAACAGCCTGCTCGTGAAATTAACGTGCAAGTGACTGAGCACTCCACAGACACGTGTACCCTTAACGTAGTTCTCGAGGATATTCAGCATGACACAGTGTGTGACAAGGCTGACCCTTTGAAATACAGGCACAACAGAAACAGGAAGTAAGAGTGAGAGAAAGTTGTGGTGGAAGAGTACAGCAGGGTTCGCCACCATCCCCTGCTGGAACCTCGTGGAAATTTAGGTGTTCTCGCTCAATAAACACTCACAACGCCTGGTCTGGGAATCGAAACCACGATCCTATGACTGCAAGTCCGCTGCCCTAACCACTGGGCCATTGCGCCTCCACTATAGCTATATGAGAGTATTCCTTTTTATCAGTTTAAAATGAAATATATTTCAAAGCAAAACACATTTTAATCAATTCTTTATATTTATGTGTGTAATCTAAATAATACTTTGATTTATGCTTTCAATTTTAAAATTTGGATGCATTTCAATAATTATCATTTACGTACACGTTACATTTATCATTTTTTAAAAGCTCCGTTTATAATAAAACTTCAATAATGAATAATTGCATCTATAAACAAATTTCCGTAACAATTTATAAAACATCAGACTACGTCTGTTTATACAGTTACTTGTGTATATGTTTGTAAATCCGTTGATCAGTTTTCCAAAGATCGGATACGATGAATATCGAGAAAACGCATTGGTAAGTTTCAGATACCAAAAAATGATATGCTTACATGCCTCCATACCTCAACCTGTGTGGTAGATATTACTCACATCATCAGCAGCTGTTCCAAATTGTCTACGAGATACTACGGCCCCCTAGGCCTGATATAATTGCAAAGGCTATTTACAATGCAATGTTAACCGCGGGAAGCACTGCCCTGACGTATACATCAAAGGTATGTCAGTAGGCATTCACACTTTTAAATACAAAGAATACCGGTGGAACACTCCAATAAAAACAAATTTTGTGTGAACATAACAAATCTGATATTGTTCTGTGGGACTAGGAACTAAAGTCATGTACTGTTGTAGAGGTCAGCTGTCCAGTGGATGTGAATGTACAATCAAATGTGTTGGAAAAAGAGAACATTTATGCGGAACTTACAACTCTTGTACCTTGACTATGCATTAAGTTATGTATCAGCAAATTAGCTCAAAAACCAACCTAGAAATACTCGGCTTTACGGAAAAGAAGGAAAAGAAACTGACACAGATTCTCCAAATCAATTTATTAGTGGCACAGTGTAGATTTGCTAGACCATCTGAAAATTCTCCATCTGAGATTCTTATGAATACGTATACACTGTTGGGTGTATGCATAGACACTTTAATCAACAGACCAACTCAACCACATATTTACAAACATCAGGACCTCTCTTAACTCAAGATGTCTTGTCGCTTTGTTAGTGACCGGCTTGAACTCTCTCAAGGAGATCTTAAATAAACTCAAAGAAAAATCATACACACATACATACAAACACACACACATACATACACATACATACACACATACATACATACAAAAATACCCTGTTGCTGATGTTGAAAGTCCAATGAAGGAGCCTTGGTCTAGGTTAGAAACCGGCTCTTTCTCTATTGGCAAGAAAGCTTCAAATAAA
>NC_142944.1:38606205-38613705 GCF_046866305.1 Octopus bimaculoides | reverse complement strand
CCCACCCATTCAAAATTGCTATTTGTTCTTTCTGACTTCACGATCATATTTGGTCTTCTTGCCCGATTATATGGCCAGTTTTTATGGAGAAGTCCCATGAAATCCAATAATTATTATAACTTATCACAACCTCCGGCTTGTGTTCATACCAATTTCCAGTAACTTTGCATCAGCTAATTTGTCTAACATTCCAATAAATTCTTTTACCGACCAAGTCATGCTTGAATTTATACTCCCCCTGTGCTAGCTTACTACACTCACTTAAGAGATTGTTTATATTTTCGTCCACCGTTTTATCAATCCTTGTTTTTATCAAATTCATTTTAAAAGTTTCTTCCTGAGCATTTATATTTGGCAATTCAGTTTCTTGTTTCAAGTTTCTGTCTATTTGTTACAGCCATTTCTTTACTTCTACCATCTTCGATTTGTTGCATGAATTTCTTTGTCTTTTCAGAAATTTGGCATGTAACTTTTTCTATTCATTATTTCAGTAATGCATTCCATATTTCTCGTTGCACATAACAATTTATTTCTCTGCGCACAACAAAATTTTGATACAGTCTTGCCGATTTCTCTTCTTGGTAAATTGAGTATGCCAGTATAGCGTTTAGATTGGCGTGTGTTATGCATTGTCGGTAACCTCCTAATTCTTCTCCTCAATTTATGCAGTCCATTATTTATGCACTTTAATAAAAGGAGAAGAGAAGCTCAATGCTGGTATGTTTCACATATTGATTACCTTAGTAATTGAATTTCCATTTAATTTTGTTTCTCGATCTATCTTAACCATTCTCCTCTATGTTTTGGAAATTTTATAATTTCTTTTATACTATCGTTCCACAGCACACTTGGTACTTGTATCTCATGTTCTCTTTTGGTATTGTCCCGTCTTTATTCCATTAGATTTAAACTTTCGACTTCTCTTGATAATTAAAACTGTACACTCACCAAACTACATACCAACACCTTTGATAAATATCCTTAATGTTTGAACAAGAAAATAAAGATTTTTATTTTTCGAGTGTTTTAAGATTCGCTAATATAACATACTATTGATTTTCAGAGTGCCTGATGATCAATGGAGCCTATTGAAAGACTAACAACTTTTTTTAATAGAAAAAGCAATGAGATCATGGAAAATAAAACTAAAGTGTACAAATGAATCGTTGGGAATTGCAAAAAATCCGGAGGAGATTATTCAAAGAGATTAACTCTTGCCATCATACTATCCGTGATTGTATTAATATATTTTTTAAGAAGCAGATTGAGAAAATCCAGATCCGCTTTTGAGTTTGCAAAGAACGATGAGAAAAGAGGCATCACTTATCATCATCATCATCATCATCATCATCATCATCATCATCATCATCACCATCATCACCACCATCTCCATCATCATCATCATCATCAACATCATCATCATCATCATCATCATCATCATCATCATCATCATCATCATCATCATCATCATCATCATTATTATTATTCAGTAGTTTTATTTTTATAACGTGCTTTCACTTCACTACCGAGCGAGGCTCTGTGTGCCTTGGGTATGTGCTGTGGTTTGCTGTGATGCTCTTATGGTTACTGTATTGAAAGTGTTTTGCGTAGGATGTGTGCAGTACCCAGTAGTGCAATTTTCTGTATGTTATATATATTTGTAAGTCCTGCTATTTTTGTTATGTATTTCTCTGAATATTTTTTTATTATACCTAAGGCACCTACTATGATAGGAATTGTTTCTGTTTTTAGATTCCACATTCGAGTTACCTCTATTTCCAGGTCTTTGTATTTTGAAAGCTTTTCCATTTCTTTTAGGGAAACGTTGTCATCTGCTTGGTATTGATACATGAATTAGAAAGCATTGTTTTTTCTTCATGATCTCTGATAACTATATCTGGCCTATTGGCCTTAATTTCTCTGTGTGTATTGGCATATCCCAGAGTATGGTTGCTTTCTCGTTTTCTGTGACATTATTATTATTATTATTATTATTATTATTATTATTATTATTATTATTATTATTATTATTATTATTGTTCAGTAGTTTTATTTTTATAACGTGCTTTCACTTCACTACCGAGCGCAGCTCTGTGCGCCTTGGGTATGTGCTGTGGTTTGCTGTGGTGCTCTTATGTTTACTGTATTGAAAGTGTTTTGCGTAGAATGTGTGCAGTACCCAGTAGTGCAATTTTCTGTATGTTATATATATTTGTAAGTCCTGGTGTTTTTGTTATGTATTTGTCTGAATATTTTTTTATTATACCTAAGGCACCTACTATTATAGGAATTGTTTCTGTTTTTAGATTCTTCTTCTTCTTATTATTATTGTTCAGTAGTTTTATTATTATTATTATTATTATTATTATTATTATTATTATTATTATTATTATTATTATTATTATTATTATTACTGCTACGCAAAAGAGATTAAACTGCTGGAAAAAATAGAAATTCACAACATCAGACTACAACAAGTAACCTTAGATGTCAAGAACATTCCTTAATAACACTGCTTTCTGGAACCTCCTTTGTCCATTTTTTCAAATCTTTTGAAATAGTTCCTAATGCAACTATAACAATACTTCTCATATTGACTTTTTCATCATTTGGGACAGTAAAGTCAATTACCTGGTACTTTTTATCCTCTTTGTCCGCTACTACTAAATGAAGTCTTCTAGCTTCTATTAGTTTGTCAGTCTGAATGTTAAAACCCTACAACATATTTCTTACTTTCTAGCACTTTGAACAGATTGATAGCAGAAATAGGCACGAGATCTAGTTTAGTGCAGCTCCAGAAAACCGTGTTTTCAGATAAAGTTTGGATACTTAAGAAGATTCTTGGCATCTAGGTGACTTGTTGTTGCTCGATGTTAGCAATTTTTGTTGTGCGGGTTTGAAATAATAATAATAATAATAATAATCCTTTCTACCATAAGCACAAGGTATGAATTTTAAGAGGAGGAAGATAATCAATTACATCAATCCCAGTACTCAACTGGTACTTATTCTATCGACGGCAAAGTTGTACTCGGCGGACTTTGAACACAGAAGTTAAAGACTGACGAAATCCCGCTAGGTATTTCGCCCAGCGTGTAAACGATTCTGCCATCTCGCAGAATAATAACAACAATAATAATAATAATACTAATAATAATACTACTAATAATAATAACAACAACAACAACAACAACAACAACAACAACAACAACAACAACAACAACAACAACAACATCAGCAGCAGCAGCAGCAACAACAACAACAACAAAAACAACAACAACAACAACAACAATAATAATCATAATAATCCTTTCTACTAAAGGCACAATCGAACTGCTGGAAAAGGTAGCTAAATCTCCCCCGAAAGACCATAACGTCATAGAATGAGAAAGGATATACTAGATTATGGTAATCCTAGATAACACTAAAACCGTGGGGCATTCACCATTAGCATGCTCTTTTCGATCATAGGTCTGCCTGATCAATCGCATCTTCCTCAGTCTTCAATTTCTTCATCATATACGAAAGGTTATACATACAAACAAACAGGTAAGCAGAATGCACAACAACTTGGCTTGTTACGATGGAAACAATCTCCAATATGTATGGCATTCAATTGGTTAAAATTAATCAAAATTTTCAAACTTTAGAAGCAATTTATTTATTTATTTAAGGCAGAAAGGAATTTCATTTCCATTATTAGCATACAAAACTACATCAATACACCAAATTTCAAATGAATTGGAATAAAATTGAAGAAACTGAAAAGAGAAAGTCAAACAGAAAAGATCCGTAAAAGTATAATAGTGTATTTATTATAAATATATTAAGAAAGACATCACATTCTTTTTAAAATATTATTTCTGCAGAAGTACTCTTAAAGGTTTGAAAACTAAAAGATTATCAAAAATAGAGTAAGGATGCAGAATATTTGGTAATCTTTCACATGTTCTAAATATAATATATATCAGCATCACATAGAAAAATGAAAAATTAAGAATTACAAGTTAAATGTGTTTCCGTAATCAATAACACACACATAGACACACAAAAAGAAAAATGGGGAAAAAAATTAAGAATAAACTAAATACAAGGAAGTACGAAGAAAGATATCTTCAGATATCTGCCGATAGCATTACCGCAAGAAGTGAAGCAAGTAAATAAAGAAATAAAAATATTTAAAAAATGAGTTGTAAGACAAAAACAAAAAAAAAAAACGAAGAAAAATACCAAGGAAGATAAATGTGTGGTGGGGTAAAAAAAAATAGAGACAAATAAAATGGTGGATAGAAGAATAGAATAAACAATCGCTTCAGTTTTTGGAAAACATTCGATGGAGAAACTTTTCATCAGAACTTAGCTTTTGGCTGAAATAATTTTTAAGAAGACAAAGAAAAAAAAAAGAAAAAAAGAAACAAAACCAGAAGAAAAAGAGCAACAAAGAATTTTATGCATTTATTTATGTACGTGTTTGTATGTATGTAGGCATGTTTGTGAAGGAGTGTATGTATGTATGTTTGTATGTATGTATTCTCTCTATATAAAACTTATGCATACATACATATATATACGTACATATATATGCATACATATATACATATACATACATTTATGTGTATATATATATATATATATATATATATATATATATATATATATATATATGAATATATACGTACATATATATGTATATCTATATATGGATGTTAAGCATTCATATATGTATACGTATTTATGCATAAATATATGAGTATCTATACATATGTACATTAATACACGCATATATATATATATATATGTATATATGTACATTTAATGTATATTATTTGTATGTAAGGCATCTATACTTATGTATATATAAATATATATCTGTTTGTAAGAATATATATATATGTATGTGTGTGCGTATATGCACACACGCACACACATACGTGCACACACATACGTGCACACACGTGTACATGTAAGTTCTTCAAACTCTATCTCGCTATCCCTCTCCCTCTGTCTCTATACACACACAGACACACATAAGTACACACACACACACACACACACACACACACACACACACACACACACACACACACTTTTGAGTTTGTGTAGTTGTCATATATTGTCGACAAATGTAGAAAGCTTCGCCAGTGGTTAAATTTATTTAATAGGAGAAAAATAGAACAGGAAAGAAATGAAAAAAGAAACTGAATCAACAACAACAGGAGCAAAAGAAAGAAGGAAAAGAGGAGAATATAAAGAAGTCATCTTTTTTTTCCTTTTGCTTATTTTGTTCAAGTATCCAGTGAAGTGTCTTTATCAAGAAGATGGTCGAATGAAGCCATATTGATGGGAAGTATCGACAGACACTGGCAATTTCTCAGTGATGATTCGTTTGAAAATTTCCTACCAAGAGTTTTGTGTCTTGATATGATTCAAAGAAGCCTCATAGTATTGTTTATCATGCTGATGAAATTTCTGGTCATTGGGACGAGAAAGCGGAAAAAAAAAAGAAAAAGAAAACAACAGCAAAAACGACGAAAAAGAACAACTTGTGGTTTTATAAAACAAACGAAAAATATATAAAAATAGTAACATGAAAATATGTCAACTAAAATGAAATAAAACAGCAAGAGAAGCAGCAAGCAAAAATACTAACAAATAAAAGAAACTGAGTTTTTTAATAATGATACTACTACTACTACTACTACTACTACTACTACTACTACTACTACTACTACTACTACTACTACTACTACTACTACTACTAAATAATAACAACTATATCTACAACTATTATTATTATTATTATTACTATTATTATTATTATTATTATTATTATTATTATTATTATTATTATTATTATTATTATTATTATTATTATTATTATTATTATTATCATTGATATTATCATTATTATCACTATTATATTTTGATGCAAACTGACGTCTAAGAGAGCATCACGAATAAAATGATTAAAAAGAATTCATTTATTTCCCACGCCCCAATTCACAAAAAGGATTTAGCGAAAGATTTTAGATTTGCTTCGGGGTGAGAAAATGGTTTGCCTTTTGGATATTTTAAACTGTTTATCTATTTTGGGATAAATTGGTTCTACATCAGGGCAACTATTATTATTGTTATTATTAATATTGATATCATTATTACATTTTGATGCGAACAGACATCTAAGAGAGCATTATGAATAAAATGATTTTCAAAAGATTTGACTTATTCTCTATCCCCTAATCCACAAAAAGGATTTAGCGGAAGGATTTTTTGTTCGTTTTGGAGTTGGTCGAGTTAACTGTCTGGGGGAGAAAATGATTTGTCCTTTCGATATTTTAAACTGTTTATCCATTTTTGATATGTAGTCATTGCAGTATTTTTCCGCATTGCGAGTTGGTCGCTTCAGAGGTTGTAGTAGAAGCTACTCGGTAGAATAGTAGTGTTGGTGGCAGTGGTGTAAACAAGTAGATCCTGATATATTTTGAAACGAAAAAAGTCAAATAGAAGATCCAAGGTTAAACATTAAGTATTGGAAGAATTAATTTAAAATAAAAATAATGCAATGCGAAGTACAATGGTGGCACCGTTACCACTACCACAAACATCAGCAACATTCCATTTCCAAACTTTGTGGCGAAAGAGGAGTGACTCGATTTGATCCAGCTCATAAAAAAGAATATGTGGAGGAGGTAGGTAACAGAAAACAGTGCTTTCTAGCTTTAAAAATTCCTTAGGGAAAGAGGTCTTTGTTTCTCGAGTAAAGGCGGGAGCTTCCATATCTCCTGAAGGTACATATCTAAAGAGGGATGTACAATGATGCATAGGCCCCGCAGAAATAGACACTGACGATGACGTCGATCCTTGGTTTGCTATGACCTTTGCACAACACAACGGCGTGGAGGTGCCCTGAAACTATATTATGGGTGGGGGTTTTCATAAACATACTAATCCTCAAAACTAAAACCCTATTTTAGGGGATGTGCCCTATTGAATGGGCGGATAGGATATCAATGAAACTACTGCTGCAGAGCAGAAGGCTCAGTTGCTACACATTTTGTAGTAAAGGCTACTTGAAGGCTATTTTTACCTTCATAAGAAAGAATCAACAAAAGTTAGGGGCAAACAGCATCAAAAGCAGCAGCGGCGGCAGCGACATCGCTAAACTTAGAAGTGAAGGGCACAGTTCAAGGTCTCTGGTGGGCTCTGTTTTGAGGGAAAGACACTAAATCTTCTCAGACATATCTGGCTTCAGAACGTGACATGATTTGTTTGGTTGTACTGACTTTTGTCGGAGACACGACCCATATTACTTTTCAGCACAGCTCTACAACATTTGCTATAATAGAGAGGAAAAAGGGAAAGGAAGAGGTGGGAAGTTTTGGGAATATTCAGCAAATGTGAGAAGAAAATCAAAAATGAAATATGAAAAAAGATACGCCAGAAACTGGAATTCTCACAGGAAGGGTGCCTATTCTAACGAAATAACCAAATTTTATGATG
>NC_142944.1:38588705-38603705 GCF_046866305.1 Octopus bimaculoides | reverse complement strand
TGCATAAATTCGTGTGTGTATATAGATATTTGTATAGATATATGTGGGTGTGTGCATGTGTTTGTATATATATATATATATATATATATATATATATATATATATACATATCTAGAAGGTCGAAATCACTGGATCTGGTGACCTCGGCGCTGTTAGCAATAGGAACAAGGGTGCATTTTGCACCAAAAGCCAATATGAGAGAGTTTCTTATGGTAGCTACCGCAGTAAAATTTGTTCTAACAGAACATCCACGTTGAAGTGGAATAAATATTACCTCTCGGTTTAATTATTTTCTTGAGTCGCATGACTCATTGGGCCAGTTACTCAGTTTCCACACCGTATGAGTGATCAGGATCACAACATTCTCCATGACTGAGAACTGGTCCGTTGTAGTGGTCAAGGACAGCAATTTTGAGAGAAGGGGTTTAGTTTATTAGATCGATCACAATACTTTATTGGTACTTTGTTTTAATCGAATCTGAAGAGATGAAAAGCGAAGCTGATCTCGACAAATTTTAATTCAGACTGTAATGAGCGAGAAGAAATGTCTCAGGTGCTAACAATTCTGGCAATTCGTTGCCTTCCCCAGGAAAATAGTTGCACGAAAATGTTTCAAAAGAAACTCAGTCTGAACCAATCAGCAATCAGCAGACAGATGCGGGATAAGAGTAAGTCAGTAAAAATCACACAAACTCGTTATTAGGAAGACAAAAATGACAAAAATTCATTCTAGAGAAAACCTGAAGTGATAATATAAACAGGATTCAATATGGCTAGAAATAAAGTCAAAGAAGTTTTACCTCTGCAGTGTACACATTTTTAGACTATCAATAACGAAATTCTTGAGATTATAGTACCCCAAAAAATGCTTTAATATTGGAGATCAGGCTACTGGTACAATGTCTTCCTTTCGGCTGTAACATATTCATCTTTAACAGCAAATTGTCATTTGGAGTATAATAAACCAGCTGGTACTGACAGAATCCATTATGTTACCAAACATCATTGCTATTCATGTTACAAAGAACTGTTTGAATCCCTTCCTCCCGGATCACCTTGATAGTAACTTTAGTATTTCTGTAGCAACAACCAAAAAGTAAAAATGGGGTTTGCGTAAGTGCTGAACAAAATTGTGATGTCAGATGAGCGTCGGCGTTGGAAGAATTTGAAAATGGCCTGGCAGGATTACAAGAAAGCGTTTAATTTTGTTCCACATTCGTTTTCTTTTTCTATTTTGAGAGGTAGTACGATTAGCTAAATTTCTAGATATCATAAAAAATAATGAACAATAGAAAACTTGAGCTCATCGTGACCACCATCCAGAAGTTGAACACATTGAATGATTCTCTTTATCGTTAAAAACACTTTCACATCGTGGTATTGTAATAAATTCTTTACTGCTTTTATTGAAGAAAGACATTCAAGAGCTAGATGATAATGTTAAGTAGGGCTGCGCAGTGCGTCTAAAAATGACAGGGCGGACTTCAGCTACGTATAAAATAGTCCAACTGTATGACAGGACAATTGAAAAAATAACAGCAACAATGAGACTACAGTGGTGGTAGTGATGGGAAAAGTAATCGCCTGGCAGTTCTACCGAGGGGCGCTGCCTGTTCGGGGTGCGCTGCCTGATCGGAGTACGCTGCCTGTTCAGGGTGCGCTACCTGTTCGGGGTGCGCTCAGAGCGACTCATAGCAGAGACTGAAGGATTTTTAATTGCTGCACAATACCAAAGCCTCCCCACCAGAAATTACCAAAAACATATAATGAAAAGAAACATAACAAGTAACTGTAGAATATGTGGAAATGGACAAGAAACAATAAGTCATGTTATCTCTGGCTGCCCAGTCCTGGCTAAGAAGGAATATATTCACAGACACGACAGAACTGGGACCTATATACACTGGAAGCTATGCCAACTATGGAATAACAACAACAAAAAAGATGGTATAAACACACGCCAGAAAAGGTCACAGAAAACGAGAAAGCAACCATACTCTGGGATATGCCAATACACACAGATAGAGAGATTAAGGCCAATAGACCAGATATAGTTGTCAAAGAACATGAAGGAAAAAAATGCTTTCTAATTCATGTATCAATACCAGCAGATGACAACGTTTCCCTAAAAGAAATGGAAAAACTTTCAAAATACAAAGACCTGGAAATAGAGGTAACTCGAATGTGGAATCTAAAAACAGAAACAATTCCTATCATAGTAGGTGCCTTAGGTATAATAAAAAAATATTCAGACAAATACATAACAAAAACACCAGGACTTACAAATATATATAACATACAGAAAATTGCACTACTGGGCACAGCACACATCCTACGCAAAACACTTTCAATACAGTAACCAAAAGAGCATCACAGCAAACCACATCACATACCCAAGGCACACAGAGCTGCGCTCGGTAGTGAAGTGAAAACACGTTATAAAAATAAAACTACTGAATAATAATAATAATAATAATAATAATAATAATAATAATAATAATAATAATAATAATAATAATAATAATAATAATAATAATAATAATAATAATAATACTAATAATAATAATAATAATAATAACATAGTTGTGGTCTCTGAGGACAAATCCAACAGAATTAAATTTATGTCTAATAATTATAAGATTAAGAATTCTATATACCAATGTAAAATTACTTCCGGTACCGATCATTTATGCAGTCATTAAAATTGTTATAATGTATTGTTGTTGAGATGGGTTCTTTTTCTTTCCTGATGAGAAGATTACATTATTTTACACCGTTTATTCCTTTGGAATTAAACCAATGTTGTCTTCGAAACATGTCGAAAATAAAAGAATTTGAATAACATCTGCGTTCAACTCCATTTAAGCCAGTGAAAACTTTGATGTTTTCATCCCTATAAAAAGAATCTATTTTCCTTGTATTGGATATTATATATATATATATATATATATATATATATATATATATATATATATATATATATATATATATATATATATATATATGTATGTATGTATGTATGTATGTATGTATGTATGTATATATATATATATATATATATATATATATATATATATATATATATATATATATATATATATATATCAGTTTCAGCTCAAAGCTATGACCATGCTGGGGTATCGCTGTTTCGCTACACTTATTATTGAGAGCCTCCTCTAATATTTAGCATTTGATGAATAAGGGAGTTTGATGTCGCAACCCACATTTGCACCGCCAGCCGCGAAATAGGTTAATCTGGGACTCTCAAAAGGAAGAAATCCAGTTTTGATTTGAAAACACCTATATCCACTTTATGTAGGTCCCTTAGGCTCTTTGGGAGAATATTAAAAAGCTGTCGGTCCCTGAAACCTAGGCCGTTGCAGTAACTGTTCCTGAAGCGCGATGGCATTGCTGAGATCTTTGGCACTGTGCAGTGGTGACCCGTTCTGGCATTGAACTATATATATATATATATGATAGATCGTTAGCCAATTGCAAGCGTTGCCTAACGGAGGTGTTCCATATTTTAAAATACAATTCTCCCACTCTACTTAATCGATATAACGAAGCGTTTAGCAACTGCAATCACCGCTCTTTCCACACATTTAGGTTCTATCACAAACAAAATTGCACAAACGATCACGCAACATAATCACACAACCCCCCACAGGCAACCTATTCAACCAGGCAAAAACATCCATCTTTCACCATCTTCTGAATAGGATTATTTCCTTTCGATCATCTCACCACACATATACCCCCAAATCTATTTCTTCTACTCTCAAATTCACAAGAACACCACCAACGCATACAGACTACGTCACTTCTTTCAATCCCTTTCCACCGTCTATAAATAGGCTTGGCTGCATCCTAAAATATGATGCTACTAACTACCTTTCCCACCCATCCCTTCCCTTTATCTCTATCCTTGGTTTATCACTCATACCCCCACCACCTATATACTACACACATGCATTCCTTCCTACTCACTAGACCTTTTAACCTCATCCCCCTATTTCTCCTTCACTCTACCCTGTAAGATCAACTGACCATAAATATACCGCTACCATCCTCCACCTCTATCTCTCCTCTATCCCCTTTCACATTCTGTCTTCATGACTTGACCTAACTACCGCTCACTTTTCACTTGACTTGGCCATTCTTCAAGTAAACGAGCAAAAATCCATCGCAATATGGAATATATGTACCTCTGCTATCTATGCTATATCAACTTTCGCTCCAACATAAATTTCCGGATTATCCCCACAACGATTACTTTACACGGATTTCTACACGGATATTTACTGGTGGAATGAAACTACACTCCAAGTACTGTTTTCTCTTTTTTCAGCACATCACACTCTTTACCACTTCATACTAAAAATATCCGCTTATGGATATAATAATAGATTACTTTATTTTTTCTGTCTCCGATGAAGGGAAGTACTGGATCTTCTCAGAAACAGCTGTAAGACTCTATCCATAAAATATTTCTCCAACCTTACCATTGCTCTCTTTATCTTTTTATTTTTATATATTTACGCACATATATATATATATATATATATATATATATATATATATATATATATATATATATATATATATAGTTCATATTTACAGAAAACAAAAGACGAAGACATATATATATATATATATATATATATATATATATATATATATATATATATATATGATAAAACGAATGGTTTACACCTGGTAGCTTATTGGTAAAGCACAGTCACTTTCATAGTATTCGTTATGTATATGGCAAATGAAAGACGGGAGATGGAGTATACGAGAATTTATTATTAACCACAATTTTATCGGCGCATCTAGCATCGATCTCTCGTGGCTTAACATTTAACAACTGGTTCAGGAACATCTGGCGGTGCAGATGTATCTCATCGAGTGATAAATATATACAACTCGTTAAAATAACTGTTCTACAATGTAACTTCTCATTTTGTAGAAAGAAAAGCAGCCAGACGAAGGAAATATCTTCAGCAATAAAGTCACAAATGGCAAAACAGGAACGAACACGCACGCAGCGAGAAAAGTAATAAAAATAACCGTTCACAGATATGGATGACTAAACACCCTCGGGCAAACTGCATGGCACGAGTACACTCGCTCATACAAGCATCCGCGAAAATGCGAGCATACGCAGACGTGAGGTTTGATTCACTCATGATCACAAAACGAGTTAGTTGTCTACTTGGTGTTTGTAAGAATGAGGCGGTTAAAATTAAACTTAAGTCATCCATACCTTAAAGTTAATTAAATTATGTTAACGGTTACTCAAAATTCATTCTAACTTCATTATGCGAAAGTACATTTATATGCATGTAGGCATCTCAAGAGTTGTTCAGAAATTCTATTAATGATTTTCTCGCTAGTCCACAGAGTAGACAGGGATTCTTCGGTGTAGAGACAGCATCTTCTGGAAATTATATTGTATAGTTTCGCGTATCTTACTATGGACCATGTTATACTGTACTTCATTTTATCCTCCTTCAGTCGCCATACAAAATCTGCCAAAGATGTTAAATGTCTTTTATTGATTGTCATACAATTTCCAAGAGATTGTACTTTCGCACAATGCAGTGAGAATGAATTTTGAGTAACTTTCAATTGCCGTATATATATATATATATATATATATATATATATATATATAGTTAATTCAAATAATCAATGAAAAAAATAGTAAAAACGAACATAAGGGCATGCACAAGAAATATATTAATTGGACATTCGGTGAAGGGAGAGAATTGTCGTTAACGTTTCGATCATAGTGAATTAGTGGGCAACGAAAGAAAAGGGCAGTCATCACATTTATTTGGAGTTACATGTGTTATTAAAAACAGCATGATTTGGCTCCAAGTGATTTAAAGTTTCGCAACCTCTAACAGATAACCTGAAAGAGACGGGTTTCTATTAGAGGCCTGCGAAACTTTATGTCACATCGAATCAAACAGTTTTAAATAATATATATATATATATATATATATATATATATATATATATATATATATGCACACACACACACATACACACACACAAACGCATATATATGTATATATATATATATTCATACATGTATATGTATGTAAATTATTCCTCGAGAAGTATGTGACTATATATGATGTATACCTTAAGTCTGTCTGGGTTTTTAATATAAAACTTGCTGCGAATCTGTCTTACACATTGGTTTGCAAATGAGTGCTAAAATTGTAATTAAATGGCACCATTAATTTCTTTATGTTTTTATCGTTTGTTTTGTAACGCAACTTGCAAATAGTCTTATTCGAAGTGAAAATTGAAATAAAGACATATTTTTGATCCTCAAATACTTGTTTAATCATTTTATTTCTTTTGTATTTTTTCTCCTAGATTGCAACGTTTATTTGTGTTTAAATTTCGTGTTTGATTTTTTCTTTCTTTCAATCCTATTCACGCCTCGTCTCCTGAGTTGATTTTATGAAAATAAGGCAGTTGCATAATTTTCAATTTTCAAACCTTTAAAATTAGACAAAAAACCCAAACTAAACAAAATCATGATTTTCCCAAAATTTGATTTTTCCAATTTTCAATTAAAATTATTATAGTTATTATGTAGCTCCAGATTAGCTTTGATCAATGAAATTTTTGATCAAAGACGAGGAAGATTTAGTTGTTTTCCCAAGCAGATCGAATGACCTTGTAAAACGTTCAGAATGTGTAACAGAATTACAAGTTTATTGTTGTACTGGTAAACAGCAGAGGGCTAGTAGCTTAAGTAGTAAAACTATGATGGCTACTAAGAGGTATAAGTTCGCTTCCCACCTACTGCTCAGTTATTTCTTTTCTCTCTGTCTCTCTCTCTGTCTCTCTCTCTGTCTCTGTCTCTCTCTGCCTCTCTCTCTCTCTCTCGATATATATATATTTATATGTATATATATATATTATATATATATATATATATGCGCAGGAGTGACTATGTGGTAAGTAGCTTGCTTACCAACCACATGGTTCCGGGTTCAGTCCCACTGCATGGCACCTTGGGCAAGTGTCTTCTACTATAACCTTGTGAGTGAATTTGGTAGACGGAAACTGAAAGAAGTCCGTCGTATATATGTATATGTATATATGTGTGTGTGTGTTTGTGTGTCCGTGTTTGTTCCCCCAGCATCGCTTGACGACCGATGCGTTCCGGCAAAAAGAGGCCGATAGAGTAAGTACTAGGCTTACAAAGAATAAGTCTTGGGATTTATTTCCTCGACTAAAGGCAGTGCTCCAGCATGGCCTCAGTCTGAGGCCATGCTGGAGTAAAAGGGTAATATATATACATAGTTCTGAACTTAGTTCCACTGCGTGGCACCTTGAGAAAGTGTATTTTACTATAGTCTCGGATCGACCAAAGCCTTGTGAGTGTATTGCGTGTGTTTGTGTGTGCCTGTGTATCTTTATTTATCCCCCAAAACTCTTGACAACTGGTGTTGGTGTGTTAACGTCCCCGTAACATAGCGGTTCGGCAAAAAAAAAAACACCAATATAATAAGTACCAGGGTTAAAAAAGATGACTGGCTATACTCTTTTCCCCTATAATTCATATTTCTTTGAATTTTGAATAATAGATATTGATTGATTGATATGTACATGTACACAGACACATGTGTATGTATGTATGTATGTATGTATGTATGTATCTATCTATCTATCTATCTATCTATCTATCTATCTATCTATCTATCTATCTATCTATCTATCTGCGCACGTATGCACTTATATTCCATAAACGCACCGAGCTACCTAAATTTCGATCATGTGTTCACTTGATCTGATAACAATAACGGCTAAATCTCTCTGAAATCACATCTCCCATCTAACACAAGACATTCTAGGTAGTGCAATATGAATTACTGTATGTGTGAAATATTCCATCCGTGACCGTCTCGACTGGCATGCATTTTCTCTGGCGTATACCTAAATAGCACTGATCTATGATGAGACGACATCACACACACAAATAAACACACATACATACACACACGCGTGTATACACAGATATACACACATGCACATATACACACACAATGCACAAGACACATACGCAATACACACAATATATATATATATGTTATTGATCCTATAATAAGGTTAATTGTTCTTCCTGTCGTCAAGTAAAGCTTTCCGTCTTACACACTTAAAATTGAAGTGCTACAAAGGTGATGACAGAGGAAGTAGATAACTAGACAGATGTGAGAAGGAAGTTCTCATTTGGGATGTAAAAAGAAACGGATTAAATATTAAACGCTTTCCACTGATAACAGTAGTGCCATGAGAAAATTGTTATAGATAAATATTTACTGTAAATTACTTAAGATTTACTGGAAACTCAATCTAATTAATATATATTAACAACAGAGACCGCATTAATACTGAGAGGTAATTTTTATCCCCACTTAAATGTAGATGCTCTGTTAGAACAAACTACACAGCAGTAGTTACCGTGTGAGAAAGTCTCTTATTGGCTTTTGGTGTAAAATGCACTCATGTTTATATCGCTAGCGGGGAGATTGAAAAAAAATATTTATTAGCGAAAGAGGCAATTTCAATACCGAGAAGTAATTTTTTTTCCCATTTAAATGAGGATGATCTATTAGAACAAACTTTACTACGGTAGCTACCAAGAGAGAAACTCTCATTTTGGCATTTTCGTGCAAAGTGCACCTTCGGTGGCAATGCTGGTATTTATTCTTATTGTTTTTGAGTCGCAGGTTAGTTACGGTCCAGCATAAATATGTCCAAATCTAGTTCCAGCCATAGTTATCTCGTATTTTGCTTTTTCAGATATAGTGTTATCCATGACTATATCAGCAGATTAGTAGAATGTGTGAACTTTAAGAGTGATTTGATTAGAATTTCTTGCAAATTTTGCAGTTATATATCACCCCTAAACATCACCATTAAACTAGATTAAACTGCACAAAGGTATCTCCAAAAAATTTGCTGACAATGCTTTAGATCGGACGCCTCTCTCGTTATATTGTCAATGCCAGGGAAATGAAAATAATTAACATTGCTGTTTAACCCTAGATTAATCATGATCCAGTAGATCTATGATGAAAAGCTTTCCAGTCGTGACTAGCCATTGTGTGTTTTTCTAGTATCAATGATACATTGCTTCAATGTCTCCTACCCCAGCTTTGTTTCAGAGTGTATTTGAAGAGGGTTGGCTGTTATTTCTAGTCGATAAAGTTAGTGGACAGAGGCTTCACTCATGGACTTCTCAAAGAGGTTGATCTCTGTGAAAGATAAAAATTGTAAGAGCGATAAGAAGATTATTTAAAGAATTATAAGGATTTAATTGCCCTATATAGATAAACTACTGCTGCTGCTGCAGTACTATTAGTGTATTATTATTATTATTATTATTATTATCATTATTATTATTATTATTATTATTATTATTATTATTATTATTATTATTATTATTATTATTATTATTATTATTATTATTTTTATTATTATTAATATTATTATTAGTAGTAGTAATAGTAGTTGTAGTACTAGTAACTGTTCTTGAGTAAATTCTTCCGTAGTTCTATAGCTTGTAAATAAATTCCAGCGTTTGAGAAGCATGACCAGTAAACAAGTGTCACCTTAGTCTTTTGGCTGTGGACAGCCAACACTTTCCATCAAAACAAGCAAAATAAGCTGTGGATTTTCAGCACATAATAATAATAATAATAATAATAATAATAATAATAATAATAATAATAATAATAATAATAATAATAATAATAATAATAATAATAATAATAATAACAGCAATAATAATAATAGCAGAGACTGAAGGATGTTTAATTGCTGCACAAGACCAAAGCCTCCCCACCAGAAATTACCAAAAACATATAATGAAAAGAAACATAACAAATAACTGTAGAATATGTGGAAATGGACAAGAAACAATAAATCATATTATCTCTGGCTGCCCAGTCCTGGCTAAGAAGGAATATATTCACAGACACGACAGAGCTGGGACCTATATACACTGGAAGCTATGCCAACACTATGGAATTACAACAGAAAAAAGATGGTATAAACACACGCCAGAAAAGGTCACAGAAAACGAGAAAGCAACCATACTCTGGGATATGCCAATACACACAGATAGAGAAATTAAGTCAAATAGACCAGATATAGTTGTCAAAGATCATGAAGAAAAAAAATGCTTTCTAATTGATGTATCAATACCAGCAGATGACAACGTTTCTCTAAAAGAAATGGAAAAACTTTCAAAATACAAAGACCTGGAAATAGAGATAACTCGAATGTGGAATCTAAAAACAGAAACAATTCCTATAATAGTAGGTGCCTTAGATATAATAAAAAAATATTCAGACAAATACATAACAAAAACACCAGGACTTACAAATATATATAACATACAGAAAATTGCACTACTGGGCACTGCACACATCCTACGCAAAACACTTTCAATACAGTAACCATAAGAGCACCACAGCAAACCACATCACATACCCAAGGTGCACAGAGCTGCGCTCGGTAGTGAAGTGAAAGCACGTTATAAAAATAAAACTACTGAACAATAATAATAGTAATAATAATAATAATAATAATAATAATAATAATAATAATAAAGATATAAATAATAATAACGACGACGACAACAACAGCAGTAACAGCAATAATAATAATAATAATAATAATAATAATAATAATAATAATAATAATAATAATAATAATAATGCCCTGATGCAGTACCAGGCAGTAGCTCTCATGGCTTCTCATCTTAATTGATTGGAAGTGTTATCATGTACATTGTTTTGTCTTGGTATAAAGGATGGGATGCAGCAAATATTCTGCTTAATACCACAGATTTGCTTGTCAGTTGCTTGACCTTAACTAGTTGAACATGTCTTAGTGGCTGACGAGATGTGCATCTCTGATCCTAAGCAGAAGTTGAGAGGAATTCTTTGGTGTTTGGATAATTCACCTCTGGAAGCTTGGCTGTTTTGTTCAACGTCCTTAAACGACCCTTATTCAGGGACTTTTTGATGGGTTACTCGATCTGAAGAAAATTCTAACTGGGCCCCACTTGCAAGGTCATGCGCTGTTTGTCTTGATATGAGATCATCATGTCACATATGGTTGTAATGCATGTATCTGGTGTACCCTTATCAGATGGGCTGTCATGATGGGTATACTGGGCTTCGTATATTTTACCCTAGTGTTACTTTGGCGGCGTACGCTGCCCTCTCACTCAATAACAATAATAATAATAATAATAATAATAATAATAATAATAATAATAATAATAATAATAATAATAATAATAATAGGGACTACTCGATTACATTGATCCCAGTGTTTCACTGGTACTTAATTTATCGACCCCGAAAGGATGAAAGGCAAAGTCATAATTTCATTATTTACCACGAGGGTGAAGAGACATTCATGTATGGATGAAGAGCTCAGGACTGAAGGATGAAACCGAAGGTTTTATCATAGTAGCACAAGATCAAAGCTTGGTAACCAGGGCTTACCACAACAAAATAATGAACGACGGCACTGACCCGAAATTCAGAATGTGCCATGAGCAGGATGAAACAATGGACCGCATCTTACCTGGATGCACAGCGCTTGCAAAAACCGAATATATTCATAGACACGATAGAGTAGCACTATATATCGATTGGAAGATACGTAAACACTACCAGCTTCCAACTTCAGAAAGATGGTACCAGCATAAACCTGAAACTGTGACCGGAAAAGATGACAACAGTACTCTGGGACATGCCAATCAACACCGATAAAGAAACCAAGGCAAACAGGCCGGACATAGTCATCAAAGATAGAAAGAATAAGAAATGCTAATCAATATGTGACAGTACCATCAGAGAGAAATGTGTCCATTAAAGAAGTTGAGAAGTTATTTAAGTACAAAGACCTAGAAGTAGAAGTGACCAAGACGTGGGGAATGAAAATCAGCACAGGACCAGTGGTGATTGGAGCGTTAGGGCTAATTAAAAAGGGCCTTGATAAGCAGTTCAACAAACTCCCTTGCAGTATTAACGTGGGAGAACTTCAGAAAATAGTGTTGTTAGGTTCCGCACACATTTTACGCCGTGTACTCTCCATGAGATGAGGACCTGCTGTGACCCTAGGTTCAAGGGATGATCCCGGTTCAGCAGAAGATAACGGACCATATTTAATTCTATAAAAAAAAAATGATAATACTTTCTACTATAGGCACAAGGCCCAAACTGTGACGAGGAGAGGACTAGTCGATTACATCGATCCCAGTGTTTCACTGGTACTTAATTTATCGACCCCGAAAGGATGAAAGGCAAAGTCATAATTTCATTATTTGCCACAAGGGTGAAGGACGAGGATGACAATGCAAATACAGGCATAAAGTATGGGTGTTAACATATAATGAAATGATAAAAAGAAAGAATGTATACACGGTATACGCTGAAAAAGAAGTGGCATATGCATAGTATACAAAAGTTTAAAAAAGCGGCGGAGAGGATGATAAAGATGCAGAAAGGCCTCTAGGGATAATTGAGGAACCTCACTGTTCGACATTTCCCTGAACCTCAGGAGCAAGTACCCTCTCTAATTCCTTCTCCCCGACTCACAGGTCTACACTTACAGAGGTACCATCCACTCTTGCCATTTTCGGAACTTTTACCCACCTTTCAATAAACTCCCTCGAGGACAGCACTTCCCTCTCCACTCTCAATTTCCTTTATAAGGAAACTTGAAGAAGTCAATGAGAGCTCTACCAAAGAGGAATATATCTGTCCTCATGCTTTTCAACCTTATCCATCACATAACCTCTTTCACCACAGCCACTACGCAATGGAAAACTGCCTTGCCTGCCCGATTCAAGGAAGGCGACGAGCGATCATCACTACAGACTCGGCCGACAGACAGAACCGCCCCACACGTGACAGCAGCTGTTCGGCATAACCCCCACAAGTCACTAATGACCGAACGCTGAACGAGGGCATGCAGAACGGTTTCGTCACTGCGCGCAGCTCGGACAAGCCTGTCTGACTGTATATCCGTACCTGTAGAGTTTATCTCGAACCAGTAGTGTCCCCTGGTTGTACTACCAGGTCAAGGATAGCTGGAAATTATTCATCATAGTTCCTGACCAGAAATTCCTCGGGAACGGCCTAGCCAGTATAACAGTAATAATAAAAATTTCTGTATTGACCACAAAGGATAATAATAATTTCTTTATTGACCTCAAAAAGTTTACATTCAGAAAAACATTACGGAGAGCACAGAACAAAACATTTAATGCGTGTGTACATATTTGTACGTGTGTGTGTATATGTGTGTATGTATATGCGTGCGTGTGTGTATATGTGTGCGGATGCGTATATGTGTGAGTGTGTGTATTTGTGCGCGTGTGTGTTGTGAGAGTTTTGCGTGTAATAAGTTTAACGTAAAAATAAGAAAAAAATAACAATGTGTGATCCACGATAGGGTGGAAAACGTTTGAGGGCTGCTTATAGAAAAACCCCATAAAACCATGGGTGCCCTGAATTATCTCCGATTTACAGGCTTACGCTTAGTTCAGGCCCGTTCACTCGCACCATTTTCGCCCCGCTCATTCACCATTCAACTAAGTGACTGGAAGGCAACGCTTCCCTTTCCGCCCTTATTTTTCTCTTCAAGTGAAACTTAAGGAAGTTGATGAAGGATTGGCCAAAGAGAAAAATGTTTGTCTACAGTTCCTTCAATTTCGTCCATCATACGACCTCTTTTGCCATGGCCGCCAGGCATATAAAACTGCTTGCCCTTCCCGGTTAAAAGAAAGCGAAATAATAATAATGGTAATAATTATGTGTTGATCTGAATGAAGGATCAGAATATTAAGTTTAAACAGACCTTCTACAACAGTTGACATCGGTGCAGTTATTGATCGGGAACAACGGTGAGTTGGCGGCTGTAGGAGGAGAGAAGGATGCACAAATTACAGGGTGGCGGTGCAAATCTCCTGCTTCAGCCATCTGGGGAATAAGAATTGGATGTAGTGATTAGTGAGGTGTGTTGTAGAATAGATAAATGTGGGGCTAGGTAAGAAAGAGAAACAAAAGAGTAGCGATAGTAAATAACAAAGAGAGAGAGAGAGAGAGAGAGAGAGAGAGAGAGAGAGAGAGAGAGAGTGAAGGGTGGTTGGTAGGTAGATTCACATACACAAGCACACAAAGAGGCTAGTCATGGGTTTAGAAAACAAATTCCTCTGTTTCATTGCATCTCGGGTATGTCACACTATTTGTACTATCTTATCTTCACTACAAATCGGTTGCATCTCACAAAAGCACTCCTAGTATTAATTATTTCTGAATGGCCTTTATAATGTTCGATGCAAAAATATTTCTTCAGAGTATGTATAAGATGAAATATAATAAAATAAAATAATCAAGGGTTCTTTATATATTCTTTCCACTAACTTTATATGAAATGCAAAGATTGTTGTGTTATGCAAAGATTGCATTGCTCAATCTTGGAAGTGTTATGAACATCTCTTAACACTCCAGATACTTGCTACTCCTGTAAAGGTTACACTTTATCGAAGATTGCAGCTCTCCTTCGAGGAATTTCTACAGACGATATAGTGTCAGAGAATATAGGAGAGTCTATCGTGAATCCTATGGAGAGTGTTCTGTCTTCTGTTGAATTTCAGCAGGTGAACATATGGATTAAATCTCCAGCCTTGAGAGTTTGATTTGATGTTAACTCGTATCAGATTTTCTCTCGTTTGGTACGGAGTTGTCTTTTCTATTGGAAAGACCAACCATTTTTTTGATTTATTTCTTGTCCTGTCATCTGGTTATGTTTGACTGGTTTAGAAAGTACCAGCTTGATTTCGGAATATTCTGATATTGTAAAAGCTCTGCTAATATTGAATTGTTTATTTGAAACAGCAGCCGAAAGTTCTCCACAAAATTCTCTATCGCTTTAAAAACA
>NC_142944.1:38581205-38583705 GCF_046866305.1 Octopus bimaculoides | reverse complement strand
CACACACACACACACACACATATATATATGCGTATGCATATATAAACGTATTTATTCATTTATATATCAATTTATATAACTCATACATACAAGTACACACTCATGTATGTATGTGCATTAGGTTTATGACTTTTTGATTTTTTTGGAAGCAACCAATTTCCTGTATCAAAAGTCAATGAAAATGTTTATATAAGTAGGAAAGTAACCTTTATTTTAAGTTTAAAAAAAAAACATCACCCACAACTGAAGAAATGTAACACCACTTTTGAACCAAATCATACAAACTTCTACCAGGGTTCATAATATCTACTCAAGTTTTTACCAAACTTGGCATGCTGACTTAATGCAATGCAGAAGCAGTCTATCTCAAATTTCAGCTTTCAGGTTTAAGCAGTTTAGGAGTTATAAAGTTTTTAATTTGTTACCACTTAGGCCCTACTTTAGGAAATATCCTCTTCCTATCCTCTTTATTTCAGTGACGCTAAAAACTCTGACCATACTGACTATCTTTCAGAATAGTAGGCTTATCCAACTAGAGTATCTAAAATAATGTCTCATAAGAGAAGTTCTTGTGTCACTCAAAGAAACAAAAAAATCTGGACGAAGAATCTCGTGCAATTTCAAAATTCACATAGGAAAAGAGGACCTGTTGCTCCAGAAGAGAATTCTTTGGAAAACAACTGTAGGATACTAAATGAAACTTCAAATTGTCGGTCGCTATCTGTTCCTTGGAGGTACCATGAATAGAAGGAAAAGAAGTACAAAGTAAATTTTGAAGGAAGTAACTTTTTATGGCAAAAGAAATTAAATTTCCCATATTTATCAATTTAAAATGTACAAGCAAAAGTAGAAAAAGTGCTGAATACCTGCAATAAATGTGTAAAACGAGGAAAATGCGATTCACTGAAAGGAATTTTTGACACCACAAAGGAAAACGGTGAATGGCTGTTCAGTGAGGATAGAAGGTTATAT
Organism: Octopus bimaculoides; assembly: GCF_046866305.1. Taxonomy (NCBI): domain Eukaryota; kingdom Metazoa; phylum Mollusca; class Cephalopoda; order Octopoda; family Octopodidae; genus Octopus; species Octopus bimaculoides. The sequence goes on along the minus strand of NC_142944.1, from coordinate 38,582,733 downwards.
TATCTTCAAATTGAAAGCAGAGGACAGGTTGGGTATGGAACTGGAAAGGCAGCCAGTTCCAAAACTATCCATCCATTCAAACGAAAAGTATCCTTAATGTCAACTTCAACAAGAGCAACTCCAGTCTCATCATCATCGTCTGAAGCAGAGACTGAAAGTGAATATTAAGAGTCCAAAAAATCAGATGACGAATCTACACAAACAAGGAGGAAGTATAGCAAAACTAGAACTGCAACCAAGTTAGTAATATCTTCCAACCTATCAACTCAATAAGCAGCAACAGTTTGTCAACAATTATCTCAAGATAGAATCAATGTGGAGACTCTTTTCTAATCTCGACTATAAAAGAAGCTGTTAAACTAAAAACGAAAAACGTAGAAAAAACTACATTAGAAAAACTAGTGGTTGCATTTTGATGGTAAACGTATTGATGAGCAAGAATACCAAGTGCTAGTTTTAAAGAATGAACAGAGAGAAGTTAAGGTAGAAGCACTCCAATTACCAAACGGAAAAGCCGATACAGTTTTGTAAAGAATAACAGCTGTTTTAAATGAATACAATTTATGGAACTGTGTAAAGATGATTGTCGCTAGCACTACGAGTGTGAACACTGGGAAAAGAAATGATATTGTCATTCAGTTTCAAAGACTTTGCTCAAAAGGGTTTGAAAGAACCGCAATTTATTGGTTGTCAGTATTATATTATATTCGTGGTAGAATTCTTCGTGTTGAAATGTATAACGAACTTGGAGAAAAATAGTCATCTCCCAATATTGAATATACATTCATCCCAGAACTTGTAAGTAATTACGAGAAACTCCAGGCTAATTTCAACAATGGCGAAGAAAAGATTACTGAATCAATAGTATGGCGAGATTACATCAAATTTCTATTTCATTTGATCAGAGTTTTTCGTTTCTTTGAAGAAACCGGCAAATTTCCCACTCTAAAGTTTCAAAAAATACCCAACTTAAATAATGCAAGATGGAATTCCTGAGCAATACTAGCTCTTTTGGCATACCAGAGAAAAGAGTTTTGCTTCTCAATGTATGTCGATTCATCTCTTACAGCTGGGCAGATTTTTGGTTTTCTGACCAAATGTTTAATGCACATGATTATCAGAAGTTATGTGGTAGCCTGCAAGTTCATAAAAAAGCATTGAACTCTGTAAAGAACTTTTGGAGTCGAGAACCATCAAAACTGGAAATTCCCAGAACAAATCAGAGTGCACAACGAGCAATCAAGTGCCTTCAAGATCTTTATGATGTTTGTAAAAAGAAAGAAAAACTTCCGCTTCGATTTATTTTATCTAACTGAACATATTAATTCTTTGTTATGCTTAAAAATTTACTAACACTCAGCACCCGTTTTCTTATACAGTTATTTAAAATTGGAATTGAACCTATAAAGTTAAAAATATGTATTGTTTTTAATTTTGTATGTTATCGAATGCTTGTACTGGCCTCTGTCTTAAAATAGCCTAGTTTTGAACCTTTGCATAGAGCAATTTCAATTCAGTAATCTCAAAA
>NC_142944.1:38558705-38576205 GCF_046866305.1 Octopus bimaculoides | reverse complement strand
TGACCTCATCAGGATCAGGACTGAGGACGCCGTGAGCCGAAACATACACTGTAAAGCCCTCTATCTGACGATCTAGCAATTCTGTAATTCATCACTTTACTATGTATATAAGTTACCCAAAGTTTTATCATATAGAAAGGGATATCAGTCAATGATTTAGTCTCTGGTGTTTTGTTTCTATAGAGAGCAATGCCTAGGTGTGGTAGTGACTGTGACTGTGGTAGTGGTGGTGGTAGTGGTAGTAGTGGTGGTAGTACTGGTGGTGGTAGTGGTAGTAGTAGTGGTAGTACTGGTGGTGGCAGAGGTGGTGGTGGTAGTGGTGGTGGTTGTGAAGAATCAATAACATTTGTAAGTTCTTCCAGATTGGTGATATTAATGCGGTCAATATTCAACAACATCTGTAGATCGATGCATGTAATAAATCTGTGTGCGTATTGGTGTTTGTGTGTGTGAGTGTTTGTATGTGTGTGTGTGTGTGTGTGTGTGTGTGTGTGTGTGTGTGTGTGTGTGTGTGTGTGTGTGTGTGTAAAAGGTGGTGGGGCGACAAACGGAAATCTGTGCGAAAAGTTGCAACAGATTGAACACATCTGAACAACCCGGGACACACACTCACACAGCACACACATACACACATATGTTTGTATATGAATGATACAAACTTCGACACAAATATATATATATATATATATATATATATATATATATATATATATATATATATATATATATATATATATATATATACATACATACATACATATATAAATATATATGTATACATACACACACACTCACACACACGTATGCACACACACAAACACTTGCACACAATATATATATATATATATACATATTTGCATAACTATAAGTATATATCTATATATACTTAGCCGCCATGATCGACCGCTAACCGCTAAACCATTTTTAAAATTCTCTCTCTGTTTATTTTCTCGTGTTCTTTTCTGTCGAAGAGCGTAGGCTCGAAATGTAAAAGACTTTCTCACCTTCCCGAGCGTTAAACTAATAAACCTGTTTGTTTTTTATACACCTGCCTTCGTCTTTTGTCTTTTTGTAAATTTCAACTATATATCTATATATAAAAGCATAATTATGTTGGTAAATATGTCTGTGCGTGTCTACACACACACAAACACACAAACACACACACACATACACACACATACATACACACACATGCACACACACGAGTACACACACACACACACACACACACACACACACACATATATATATATATATATATATATATATATATATATATACATATATTACATGGAAAAATGTGAGCAAGAGAAATAATATTCTTAAGATGATAAACCTGGAAAATTACAGGACAATTTACTACCCTTGGAAAAGTTCAGGACGACTTATTACATCAGGTAAAATACAGAACAAGAAAATATTATTTCCCTTGCTCGCATTTTCCATGTAATCCAAGTTTTCCCCAGGCTATGCTATTATGCTAATTGCTAATACGTCAAATATGTCAATTAGCCGTTTTGTTGATAATTTTTCCCTTACCTCAATGACGCCGGTGACATATTAAAAGTCCCCTTATAGAACTATATTCATAAAAAAGTAAAGAACTATATTATCACCCTCAAATTTGTGAAACAAACACTCATAACATTTTTCGTTTAAAACTTCGTTGCATGAGATTGATACCATGAAATTCCTCGAATTGAGCTCTATCATTTAAGCTTAATTAAAATAAAGTTTGTTTTTAAAATAAAAAATAGTTAATAATACTTAAATCCAATTTTTTGCCTCGCATATTTTGTTCATGATGTTTTACCTCAAAACTTTTTTGATACAAATTTGCATAGGACCAAAAGTATGAAATTCTTCATGCTTTCTTCTGTCTTTGAAGCTAAGATAAATATATTTTTGCTTTTACAATAGAAAATGTTATTTAGATCTAAACTTGATTAGTGGCGTTACTTACTCTCCTACAACATTCCTGAATAAATTTTGATGTAAACTTTTTTCTACTGGATCAAATTCCAATTTTGTAAAGCAAAAATTTAGCTAGCTAGGGACCAGTCCTCTTGAAAAATGTTAACAGTTTTCAATTTGGTTAAGAACTGAATTAGTGACAAGCTCTGAAAGATGGTGCGTGTGAGTAGCTAAGCCTGGCCTTCATATATATATATATATATATATATATATATGTGCATATATATATATAAATAATAAAAAATGGGACAAGAACGCAAAACATCCAGACAGTTACGTTATACAAGAAAGGGACAACAAAACATCCAGATAGACGATACAAACATAACAAGGACAAGTCATTCGGAGTTTTCTTTCCTCAGTCGAGATCCAGATTATCCTTGCAATTTCGGCTGGTTATCTCGATATTGCTCCAATCTGACCATCCCCAAGGAAAAACTAAGCTAAGAGCATTAAATTCCTTGGAAGAAAGCAGCGAATTTATACAAAAACAAGGACGGAAAAAAACGAACAATGTTTCACAAATACAGTAGGAATGATAACAGGACATAACAACAGATGTCTTTCGACATCTGTGTGTGTGTGTGTGTGTGTGTGTGTGTGTGTGTGTGTGTGTGTGTGTGTGTGTGTGTGTGTATTGTTGTCTTTTTAGGAATATGAAATTTTGAGTAGTGGATTCGTAGTCCCTTTGCTCCCACCCCTTATAGTCACCTATTATGCCACGCAGAGAATACGGAATCTGCATTCTACCGTCCCCACCAGTCACAGCGGGGTTTGCTAGATATTTGAGGACTATGGTTGGTGTGACACGGATGAGGAATGAGGAGGTGCGAAGGCAAGCAGGAATGAGAGAAAAACTAGCAACCAAACATGGTTAGTGGAATGTTGAGATGGTTTGGCCACATGGAGAGGATGGATGAGGAGCAGATGGTAAGGAGGGGGTGATGAAGGCAGAAGTGGTAGGCAGCAGAACCAGAGGTAGACCTTGGTTTGTGTGGATGGATGGCGTGAGGAAGGCTTTGGTGGTCAGAAGTATTGGAGTGAGAGAGACGAGAGTTTATAAATGATAAGAAAGCCTGGAGAGTGTTTGTGAACAGATGAGTCAATTTTGATTTTGCTCAAAGGGGTACAGAACCAGTTTGATGCGGCAGGGGTGAACCAGTATAAGCTGTCGGCCCCCTGCTGATGCTGGGATTGCGTTCTATGTCTTAACCCGAGCATAGAACGGTGCTTGAATAGAATGCCTGGTGTGTATCTTCTTGTGGCTACCACCTTCTAAAACGCACACACACACATATTGTTTTCGTGAAAAGGAAAACAACTATTTTTTAAAACCTTTAATTGATTACAAGTATTATATAAACTTTATAATGATTATAAAATTATACAGATAAAAATTTGTTAATTCCTAGCAGGTTCATCATTTAGCAGATGCGATTTTACCGCTTATAATTGCATTGCTGTGACCCTTTGCAACTGACAAGTTCGTGACTAACACGCTATTATCATCATCAATTCAACTGATGAAGAGACCGGGATGGTCTAAAAGTGTTTATGGACTTATAGATTTGAGAACACTATTAGAGCAAGGGAATTAAATGAAACAGTCTTAGTAGAAGACATAGTAAACTTAACTTTAAAAACATACACGCGCGCGCGCGCGTACATACGTACATATATTTACATACCTATATATACATACATATATTCGTCTACTCTGAGATAAAGCTAATCAGTCAGAACAGGATATCGGATAGACAAATGAAAAGCAAAAAGGAAGAGGAAAAAGAGGATTGATAGGTAAATAGAGAAAGAAATAAAGGGCTAGCAGGATAAATAAATTGATAGAGTGACGTGAAAGGAGAGAGAAAAGAGGATAGAGAGGGGGAAGGGAAAGAGGGGCCGGGTAGAAGATTGTGATAAGAAGACTGACTTCAATGTCAAAGAGGCGACGAATGCGTAGGATCAGATGTGAGCTTTAAGTATGCTCTGAGATAATGCTCGTTTAGGAAATACTAACAGTAATAATCACAACAGCAAAAGCACCACCCCACCCCACCACCACCGCCACCACCACCACCAATAATAATAATAATGATAATAATAATCCTATCTGCTACAGGTACAAGGCCTAAAATTTGGTGGGAGGAGGCAACGTGATTAGATCGACCATAGTACGCAACTGGTATTTAATTTATCACCCTGGAAAGGATAAAAGGTAAAGTCGACCTCGGCAGAATTTGAACTCAGAAAGTAGCGACGGGTGAAATACCTCTAAGCATTTTGCCCGGCGTGCTGACGATTCTGCCAGCTCACTACCTTAATAATAATAATAATAATAATAATAATAATAATAGTAGTAGTAGTAGTAGCAGTAGTAGTAGTAATAGTAATCCTCTCTACTATAGGCACAAAACCTGAAATTTGGGCAGAGGGGATAAGTCGATTGCATCGACTTGCGTGCATAACTGATACTTATTTCATCAACCCCGAAACGATGAAAGGCAAAGTCGACCGCAACGGAATTTGAACTCAGAACGTAAAGACGGACGAAATGCCGCTAAGCATTTTGCTCGGTGTGCTAACGATTCTGCCAGCTCACCGTCATAATAATAATAATAATAATAATAATATTGATTTCTTTTATGAATTAATAATAATAATAATAATAATAATAATAATAATAATAATAATAATATTAATAATAATAATAATAATAATAAGAAGAAGAAGAAGAAGAAGAAGAAGAAGAAGAAGCAGAAGAAGAAGAACAAGAACAACAACAACAACAACAACAACAGCAACACCAACAACAACAACAATAATTAATAATAATAATAATAATAATAATAATAATAATAATAATAATAATAAGAAGAAGAAGAAGAAGAAGAAGAAGAAGAAGAAGAACAACAACAACAACAACAACAGCAACACCAACAACAACAATAATTAATAATAATAATAATAATAATAATAATAATGATAATAATAATAATAATTTCTTTTATTGATATCGAGGACAATATCAAATGACGAAATACAATACAGAAAAGTAGCTGGGGTTTACTTCGACCAAAGGCAAATACTACAACATTAAAGGATATAACAAAGGGTATAAATAGAATCCTCAATAGCGGGGCAGTCCACGCAAAAAAAAAAAAAAAAAGAAAGAAAAAGGAAACCGAATTACTCTGCCATCCCCAAGGCATGGAAAATGCCATATTCCTGCTTAGAAAAGCACATACTCTGAGTCGAGCCATTCAGTCTAATCAGTCTTGTCATTCTGGTAGGCAACACACACTGGTAGGCAGCACGTCCTTCTTTACGCTCACCTTACTCTTCAAATAATATCTGAAGAAATTGGTGAACGCTTGAGCAGATAGGAAAGTGCCTGTCTTCAAACCTTTCAAATGGGTCCACCACTCGGCCTCTTTTTGCTACAACCGCTAAGTAGAAAATGTGGTGCATTGACCATCATGATACGCTCGGCAGACAAATAGATTCGTCTTATACGAGATACCAATAATAATAATAATAATAATGATAATAATAATAATAATAATAATAATAATAATAATAATAATAATAATAATAATAATAATAATAATAATAATAATAATAATAATAATAATAATAATAATAATAATAATAATAATAATAATAATAATATGCTCTGATACAGTAACAGGTAGTGACTCTCATGGCTTCTGATCTTAACTGATTGGAAGTGTTATCATGTACGTTGTTTTAGTATTCAGCTGAATTCCACAGATTTGCTTGTCAGTTGTTAGACCGTAGCCAGTTGAGCATGTCCCTTGGTGGCTGACGATATGTGCGTCTCTGATCACGAGCAGAAGTAGTGGGGCTACTCGACCTGAAGAAAATTCTAACTGGGCCCTACCTGCGAGGTCATGTACTGTTTATCTTGGTATGAGATCACCATGTCGTGCACATATGGTTGTGATGCATGTGCCTGGTGTACCCTTATCAGATGGGTAGTTATGATGGGTATATCGGGCTTCGTATATCTGTACCCCAGTGTCACTTTGATGGCATGCGCTGTTCTCTGATTCAATAATAATAATAATAATAATAATGATAATGATAATAATAATAATAAAAATAATAATAATAATAATAATAATAATAATAATAATAATAAGGATATAGGATGCACCACCCAAAATCTGACATAGAAAGGCTATATATACAACGCACAGAAGGTGGCAGGGGTCTTATACAGCTAGAAAACTATTATAAAATAACCACTATAGGACTGCAAAAATACCTACTCCAGAAGCAAGGGAAACTAATACAAATAGCCACAAAACACGAGCAAAACAAAAAACTGTTTTCAGTATTTAAGGAAGCTGACAAATACTAACAAGAAATCAATCTACCTAACAAATACGAAGAAGAAGAAGAAGAAGAAACAACAAAAGCTATAAAACAAATGAAATCCAAACTAAAACTAGAACAGCAACGGACCATGATAAAACGATGGCAAGAAAAGCCCCTACATGGTAAATACTGGGCTAAACTAAATGCGAAAGAAATAGACAGAGAAAAATCCCAGCAATGGCTGAGAAGCTCAGGACTCAAAGCAGAGACTGAAGGATTTTTAATTGCTGCACAAGACCAAAGCCTCCCCACCAGAAATTACCAAAAACACATAATGAAAAGAAACATAACAAGTAACTGTAGAATATGTGGAGATCGACAAGAAACAATAAATCATATTATCTCTGGCTGCCCAGTCCTGGCTAAGAAGGAATATATCCACAGACACGACAGAGCTGGGACCTATATACACTGGAAGCTATGCCAACATTATGGAATAACAACAGAAAAAAGATGGTATAAACACACGCCAGAAAAGGTCACAGAAAACGAGAAAGCAACCATACTCTGGGATATGCCAATACACACAGATAGAGAAATTAAGGCAAATAGACCAGATATAGTTGTCAAAGATCATGAAGAAAAAAATGCTTTCTAATTGATGTATCAATACCAGCAGATGACAACGTCTCTCTAAAAGAAATGGAAAAACTTTCAAAATACAAAGACCTGGAAATAGAGATAACTCGAATGTGGAATCTAAAAACAGAAACAATTCCTATCATAGTAGGTGCCTTAGGTATAATAAAAAAATATTCAGACAAATACATAACAAAAATAGCAGGACTTACAAATATATATAACATACAGAAAATTGCACTACTGGGTACTGCACACATCCTACGCAAAACACTTTCAATACAGTAAACATAAGAGCACCACAGCAAACCACAGCACATACCAAAGGCGCACAGAGCTGCGCTCGGTAGTGAAGTGAAAGCACGTTATAAAAATAAAACTACTGAATAATAATAATAATAATAATATGGTACCCTAGGCATAACATCTACATGCACTTCTAACTTGTTGTCTCTTGAGGTCTCTAGGTGAGACTTGGATCCAACTTGTACAAATGCAAAGCAAAAGTCAAACATAAAATAATAATAATAATAATGATAATGGTTTCAAATTTTGTCACAAGGGCAGCAATTTTGGTGTAGGGGATAATTCGATTTAATCAATCCCAGTATTTCACTGGTACTTAATTCATCGATCCCGAAAGGATGAAAGGCGAAGAGCAAAGTCGACCTCGGTAGAATTTGAACTCAGAACATAAAGACAGACGAAGCCCTCTGCCTTAATAATAATAATAATAATAATAATAATAATAATAATAATAATAATAATAATAATAATAATAATAATAATAATAATAATAATTGTAACAAAACAAGTATATGGTGATCGCCCTTTTTCCATATCCCTTCAACTTCCTTAACCGGTAACTGTGTGTGTGTGTGTGTGTGTGTGTGTGTGTGTGTGTGTGTGTGTGTGTGTGTGTTTGTGTGTGTTGTGTGTGTTTTGTTTGTTGTGTGTGTATTTGTGTCATATCCGCCTTATCGCATGTGACCTTTTTTTAGTCACTATCTTTTTTCAATTTTTTATTCTCACAGATTGAGGACGTTAATGTCTTTGGTCTTATCACATACTGCAAGTAAAGAAATTAAAAACACACACTCACATACATACTCATGTGTGCGCGCCTTCGTATAATGATATATATATATATATATATATATATATATATATATATATATATATATATATATATATACGTATACACACATATGTATAGGAAGTATGAAGCATGAAGATAAAAAGAGAGGGAAAGGAAGAGAAAGAAAGAGAGAGAGAGAGAGAGGGAGAGAGAGAGACTGTAAGTCGTTGTGAACTTAGTTTCACTGCTAATGCTAACATAAGCAGTATGTGTGATTATTGTAAAAGGAGAATATGCTGGCAAATATACACAGATTGATAAACAAATATACATATTCCAAAGTATATTTACATATACGGTCTTAAATATACAAACATCCACTCGATACGTGTACATAGACTTAATATATACACATGAACATAACCCTTAGATCATAAATACTATCTACATTCGTAAATTTATGCATGCATAAATAAATACACTCACCAACACTCCTAGAGAGGACACACGCATAAGAATATACTTATTATAATTAATACGCATACCATGTCATTCAGTCTCTCTAACAAGCAACCCTATCCCTCGCCTCATCCTGCCTTATTAAACACTTTTCAAGGACAACTTTTCTCTTTGTTTTTACTATGTTGTTGTTCTAATTGGTAGCAGTAATTGCAGTGTATTGGTAGGTTTATATATATATATAGGCGCAGGCGTGGCTGTGTGGCATGGTTCCGGGTTCAGTTCCATTGCGTGACACCTTGAGCATGTGTCTTCTACTATAGCATTGTGAGTGGATTTTATGGACGAAAAGTGAAAGTATGTATATATGTATCTGTGCGTGTTTGTTTCCCATCACCGCTTCGCAAACTCGTTAGTAAGCGGTTAACAGGCTTAAAAAAGAAAACAAATACTTACGTCGACTAATTTGACTAATGATTCCGCAAGGCGGTGCCCCACCATTGCGGCAGTCTAATGATTGAAACAAACAAAATGTTAAGTTAATATCGCTTAGGCATTGCGAGACTAATAATCTAGAACTCAATACACATATGCTTCAGAATGAAGCGTTAGTCGAGTACAGAGCGGTAATAAGGAAATAACATGACAAATAAATAAACGATTAGCGAACTTCATTGGCTAACAGCTATTTCTGCTATATGATGCAGAATACTCACAGCTGAGTCCTTTAGTAACACCATTTTGTTACATCGGACCTTCAAATATGAAGTGCAGTTTATAACAGAAACAGTTGTAAGCTAATGAAGCTCATAAGATTATCATTTATTCTTTATTCCTTTATAATCTTACACACACACACACACACACACACTCAAACACGCAGATAGATGATACATTGTGTTAATGTTTGTTTTTTAAGATCAGTTATAATAAAAAAAATTACTTTGATCTGATGGATTACTTTATAGAGTACAAACTTGTTATCCTTATGCATGATAGATGGCTTAACCGGCCGCAACTTCAAAGTCACAGTGATGAATATCATTATTCTTGTTAAAGAGTAATATATATATATATATATATATATATATATATATATATATATATATATATATATATATATATATATATATATATATATATATATATATATATATATATATATATATATATATATATATATATATATATATATATATATATATATATATATATATATATATATATATATAATATATATATATATATATATATATATATATATATATATATATATATATATATATATATATATATATATATATATATATATATATATATATATACATACATACATATATATAAATATATATATATACATATATATATATATATATATATATATATATATATATATATATATATATATATATATATATATATATATATATATATATATATATATATATATATATATATATATATATATATATATATATATATATATATATATATATATATTTCAATACGGAGCAAATAATTCACGAGAAAAAATAATTCATGAAAAAATAATTTGCGAAGATATCATTGACTCTGTTATTGTTTAGTGTAAGAATTTCAAAATGATAATACAGTCGATTGCAGGCCCCCCACAAAAAGCATTGAATAGCTGAGGGATTAAAATTAATCAAAGGACATACTAAGTATGTCTACCTGCTGGAAATAACAGTTAAAACTCTTAGTTAGATCGCAAGAATATATTGATGATAACTATAGAAATCAACCATCCGAAGGCGAACGGGCTAAGACAATCTCCCAACGCATATTCAAGTATCTGGACTCACGTGAACCGGTTTCTGCACTGGCAAAAATAGCCACAGATTCCTCAGCAATCCTTACCACAATAGAGACTCCCAACCCATCGTGTTGAAGTCTGGACTGCAACTGATTAGTTTTGCGCCGAAATCAGGGCAGTCACCAGTGTGAAAATAATTTCAATACGGAACAAATAATTCACGAGAAAAAAATAATTCACGAAAAAATAATTTGCGAAGATACTTTTGACTCTGTTATTAACTGGCGTAACAATTTAAAAATGATAATAACAGAATCACTAATATAGGAGATTACAGGTCCAGAATTAAAAAAAGCATTAAATAGCTGAAGGATTAAGATTAATCAAAGGGCATGCTAAGTATGTCTACCTGCTGTTTAAATATGCTTACCTTCTTCGTATGTCTACCTTCGGCGCAAAACTAATCAGTTGCAGTCCAGACTTCAACACGATGGGTTGGGAGTCTCTATCATTGTAACGCATCCCGAGGAAGCTGAGGCTATTATTTGCCAGTGCAGAAAACGGTCCACATGAATCCAAATACTTAAATGTACGTTGGGAGATTGTCTTGGCCCGTTTGCCTTCGGATGGTTGATTTCTGTAGTTATCAGTGTATTCTGGCGATTTAAATAAGAGTTTTGACTGTTATTTCCAGCAGGTGGACATACTTAGGATATCCTTTGATTAATTTTAGTACATGTGTGTGTGTGTGTGTGTGCGCGCATTTATATGTGTGTGTGAGTATGTATTTATGTATATATATATATATAATTTACAGAAAAGAACCAAAGTTTCTCACTGTGAAACTTAATATAATTTTAATTCTTGGTTAATTGAATTCAATTGAGTTTTTACCTGTCAATTTGGACTTTTATCCCTAATATTATATATAATACATATATATATATATATATATATATATATATATATATATATATATATATATATATATATATATATGCGAGTAAAAATAAATACAAAAAAGGTGGGTTTTTTGTATGATTGTGTATAGAAGAATATATTATTTTGTTTAAAAGAGTTCCAACACTGTCTGTTTTTTATGTTTTATTTATATTCCTGCAGAACCAATGTGGGGTATAGAATATGGAATATACAATATATAATATAATATACAATATATAATATAAAATAAAATAAAAATGGATGGCACCATGAAATAAAGTATTGAATGTAGATGAAATATTGAGTGTTCAATATAAAGGATCAAATATATAAATATAAATATATAAAGGCGACTCGAGTTTCAGGGCTATTTCCCTTCGTCATGGCCGGTATGACAGACTTTAGCAGACTGTATATATATATATATATATATATATAACCGAATTTGCCTTCGTTTGATTTCTGTAGTTATCACCAGTGTATTTTTGGCGATTTATTAACGACGAGTTTTGACTGATATTTGAAGCAGGTAAACATACTTAGTATGTCCTTTGATTAATTTTAATCCCCCGGCTATTTAATGCTATTTTTCGGCCTGCTGTCGCTTGTGTCATTGACTCTGTTACTATCATTCTTAAAATAGTTACATTGGATAATAATAGAATTAATGACACCTTCATAAATTAATTCTAATATGTACATATATATATATGTATATATATGTGTGTTGGTGGGTGTGTGTGCGTGCGTGTGTGTGTGTGTGTGTGTGTGTGTGTGTGTGTGTGTGTGTGTGTGTGTGTGTTTGTTTGTATGTCTGTGTTTGTCCCCGCAAGATCGCTTGGTGGTGTGCTTACGTCCCCGTAACTTTGCAGTTCGGCAAAGAGACCGATAAAATAAGTACTTGGTTTACAAAGAATAAGTCCTGGGGTCGAATATATATATATATATATATATATATATATATATATATATATATATATACACACACACATATATATGTACGAATATTTGTGAGTATATGTGTGTATTATTTTCAGTTGAAATAGAAGCAATTTTATTTTAATCTGATACTTTATTCTACACTTTTGTAGAGTACGAATATTATTTTAAACAGGAATATTTGATAGTGGCTTCGAAGTTTTGGCCAGCTCATGCATCATCGGATTGCAATGCATTGAAGTTAATCTTAGTTTTATACAGTCTCTGTTTTATACAGTCTCGCTGGTTGTCAAGCGGTTGTGGGGGACAAACACACACGCGCACACTCGCACACACGCACACACACACACACACACACACATACATATGTGTGTGTGTGTGTGTGTGTGTGTGTGTGTGTGTGTGTGTGTGTGTGTGTGTGTGTGTGTGTGTGTGTGTGTGTGTGTGTGTGTGTGTGCGTTGATGTATTGTTTCGTAGTCTGAGCAGCACATACAATTTATCGTATTTTTATTTATATATTTGAATTTTAAAAAAACTTACATTATGAGACAAAAATCCCAAAAAACAACAGCAGTTAGAAAATCTCGGATAGGTATGACAAAGATGAAATGATATAGTTTTCGTTGCATCTAAGTGTGGTTGCTAATCTATCATGCTCACGTTACGCCTCACCTACCATCCAATCAATACGAGGTGTATCTCGATACAACATTTAACTAAACAAATACGCACACTCACGCACGCACACACACATACACAGCGTTAACAGCAGGTGAGTTTCAATATGTTCAATCAGTCAGTTTTCCTGTAATAACAGCCAAATCTCTAACCGTAATGAAAATGAATACGAAAAACTAAAGGCACATAAAAATTTTGTAATCGAGTACTTGCTCCTCGTTCAAGTTGAGCATGATTTCTGTTTTTCTTTTAAGTAAACAACAACGAAGCACTCAGAAATACCTTTAGCTATATCAAATAGTACTCCGTTGATTAAGAGGATCCAATCAAGAGAACAGCCTACTCGTGAAATTAATGTGACGAGGTTGACACTTTTAATTACAGGTACAACTGACTTTTTTGCCAGCTGAATAGATTAAGCCAACATGAAATAAAGTGTCTTGCTCAAAGACACAACACACCACTGAGAATCAAACTCACCACCTGACAATCATGAGCTGAAAAACCTGGCGCACCCTCAGTTACGACGATGAGTGTTCCAGATAATCCAATCAACAGAACAGCCTGCTCGTGAAATTAACGTGCAAGTGGCTGAGCACTCCATAGACTTGTGTACTCTTAATGTACTTTGGGAGATTCAGCATGACAAAGAGTGTGTCACGACTGGTCCCTTGAAATACAGTTACTACTCATTTTTACCAGCTGAAAGGACTAGGGCAATAAAGTGTCTACCTCGAAGACATCACGCTCCGCTGGGAATTGAACTCACGACCTTAAAATTGTGAGCTGAATGCCCTGGCACTGCGTCGGTTACGGCGACGAGTGTTTCAGTTGACCCAGTGGAGCACCAGTGACACGCACACAAAGATATACACACACACACACATATCGTTTTTGGATTTGGTTAGATAACATTATATGTAGTGAAACCAGTGGTATCTACTTTAGATATTGAAGCAAAGACTGGAATAGAATACAAAGAGCTTGTGACAAAGCAAACAGGGTGAACACATGGTATAAAACTGACAAATATAAAAAAGTGATGTTTGTAGAAGCCACAGCTCATGGAGAACTAGCCCGTAGATTTAGAAAAGCTCTGAAGGAGACCAAACTCAACATTAAGATTTTTGAAAAACCAGGGAACTCCGTCAGATTACAACTATGTAAGACGTACCCCTTTGAGAATATCATGCGCACCAATGATAACTACATAGTATGTAAGATTAGCCCTGGAATTAATTGTAGAACTAGAAATGTAGTCTACAGCATAAGATGCATGGAAGGGGCTTGTAAAAATATGAACATGACATACACAGGGGAGACATCTAAGGGCGTCGCGGAAAGACTAAATGAACATTTGAGACAATATGACAAAAAACAGTCCTCCATACTCTACCAACATGCCAAGGACCAACATGGAGGCAACCTGGGTCAACTTGACATCCGCATTTAATCTAAGCACTCAAAAGACCTCAGACATATACAGGAATAGGTAACCATACCCCCATAGCCACAGTTTATATTTATATACAGGTTGAATAGTTAGTGGGCTGTTGTGTAGATATATGTATGTGTGTATATATATATATATATATATATATATATGTGTGTGTGTGTGTGTGTGTGTGTGTGTGTGTGTGTGTGTGTGTGTATGCACATGTCTAGGCAAATGGATATGAAAGTAAACAGATAGACATACAGACTGATAGATAATATGAATAGACAAGCACACACACACACACACACTTCACTTCACACAAGGACAAATAGGGAGAAACAGACACTCAGACGTGCACACAAATGGATGCATGCATGTAAGTGTGCGTATGCAAGTATGTATGTGTGTGTGTACGTATGTATAGATGTATGTATGTGTGTACGTTTGTATGTATGTATTCTGTATATTCATTTGTTTGTGTGCTTGTGTGTTTTTATGTATGTGTGTGTGTGTACCTCTGTACACACATACAAACACACAAACACATGAATATGCAGAATACATACATACAAACATACATACATACGCACACACACTGACCTACATATATGAGCACAAACAAACGAAAAGAACACAGCTTGGATAATGGACAGAGTCAACAACTATTGAAAAACTTGCAAGACGCAACGAAAAGTTTAGAAAAATAAATAACTAAATGAGTGGAAATTTTAGCGGTGAATGTATTAAATTATAAGGCATTAAAAGCGAATGACTCTCACCAGACAACGAGAATATATATATATATATATATATATATATATATATACACACACACATATATATATATATATATATGGGACTGCCATGTTGGCTTGGCGATAACTATATATATATATATATATACACACACATATATATATATATATATATATATATATATATATATATATATATATATATATATATATATATATATATATATATATATACATATATATATATATATATATATATATATATATATATATATATATATATATGTATGTATATATATATATATATATATATATATATATATATATATATATATATATATATATATATATATATATATATATATATATATATATATATATATATATATATATATATATATATATATATATATATATATATATATATATATATATATATATATAGGCGTAGCTATGGCTGTTTGGTAGGAAGTTTGCTTCAGAACTACATGGTTCATGGTTCAGCCCCGCAGCGTCGCACTTTTCACCTTTCTACTGTAGCCTTTGGCCGATCAAAACTTTGTGAGTGGATTTGGTAGACAGAAACTGAAAGAAACCCGTTATATATATATATATATATATATATATATATATATATATAAGGGTTTATAGGACTGCAAAAAAGAGGTGCTCAAGTGTAATTGAGACAGAGATAAAGAAACATTGATCATAGAACAAACATCAAATTCGAGTCAACGACTTTATATGTAGCACCATACTTCCAAACATTTGATCATAAATAAATATTACCATGGTTCTCCAACATATAAAATATACATATACAGAAAAAAAAAACACAGAAGGTAAAAGTATATATGCGAATAAAAATACAAATATATAGAATAGCCTATCAAAGAGGTAAATATAATCGATGAAAAATTCTAAAGCGTGTCATGCTACTAAAAATCTAAATAAACTAAAATAAAATATCAATCGACTAAAAATTTCTTTTTACTTTCCTCACACCAAAGAGTACGTCCAAAAAGTTCAATTCATAAAACCATTGTAGATTAGAGTCCATGAGCAAAAAGAGTTTCACAAAATCAAGTCAAACACACCTATGGCCGTTTCGGGAGTTCATTGCCCTTGTTCGATTACAGTTAAAGTGCATTTTGGCAATGAACCCTTCATCAGGATGAACAAGAAACTCAAACAAAACCAAAAATGATATTTTATTGCCCACTAGGGGCCAACATAAAGGGGACAACACAATCTGATTTTAGGGGTCAGATGAAACGCGAAGTATCTCTGAAGACTGAAGCGAGAGATGAAGCTTCCTGTCGTTATTCTTTTCATTTTCATCTTCCATTCCGCCTCTTTCGCGATTGCTACTACGATGAGAAAGCAATTCTTACCTTCATTCGACAGGAAATCAAGTGGGTCAATTTTAAAAATTGACTCAGACGATAGCTACACTCTTCCTGCACAGATAACAGATGTTTCGCATAAGCCCACACCTCCGACACCTCTGACACCTCCGAGAAGTGAACAATAGCGTGCGGGACGGTTTCCCTATCCCGCCCACGTCTTGGAGGGATCGCTGTGTCGCATTGACCGTGTCTTGCGAGCTTATCTCCAACAGACAAGGCTCCTCGGTAACATTGCCAGGTCAAAGAATTTTGGTAATTATTCAGAGTCTTCAGTCCAAATGTACGTTGGAATAGACTGTCGAGTTGCGTCCATTTCTGGTGGGATTCTTGCAATTCGTGCTTTTGAGGTCCGCCTCCACATATACATTAGGAGCAGGACCATTTCTGTTTTAAGAGTTTCGCTGGAATGGTTCTGTGCTTTTTCTTCACTCACCATTCTTACTTCAACAGTACCGAATTTTTTTTACCTCTGGTAATGTACTCAATATCTTTCCATATCGTTTTCAAGCATTTCTCAACAGTTTCTTGCATTCTGTCAACTCTTTTGTTTTTTCAGCTTTCTCTTTTCTTCTTCCATTAATATTTCCGGTGGTAAGATTTTTACTTGAGTTCCTTCTTTTTTTAGTATTTGTTTATACTTTTCTAGTTCGTCTTTCTCCGTTGATATCTTCTTTATTTTTCCTCCTGCTGCAACCGCAAAACTTTTCTTTTCTGTGGGAGCTAAAACTGGCTCACCACTTCTTCAACCTTTGAACGTCAACATTTCTTTTAGCTTCTTTTTCGGGAGACTTTCTGGCTTCATTCTTTTTAACTGGCGAAAGTACCGGAGATATTGGTGATAAGACCGGAGTTGAGAGACTGGGGAATTCTTCACTGGATTCCATGACAAAAAAAATGGCAAACACATATGAGTTCGTGTGTTGAAGCATATTCTGTTGTGCCAGGGGACAGTCATTCTCTTTAGTGTCTTATAATTTAACACACTCACCGGTAAAATTTCCTCTTATTTCTTTATTTTTCTAAAATTTCCATTGCGTCTTGCAACCTTTTCAATAGTTTTGAAAAGG